>NC_136976.1:14575570-14849354 GCF_032717465.1 Coenobita brevimanus | reverse complement strand
AAAACAGGTGGAAGTCAAACGCGGATCCGGTGAATTCGACGGGTGCTTTGAGGAGACTGAAAGTGACTGCTGCGCAGAGTCATGATGACAACTCTCAAAGTGTGATAAAACAACCTTCATTTTTTGAGCTTTCCAGGATGTTTATTTCTTGTTGCCTCGCGTCAATAGGGTAGCATAATACGCTCCAATTACCATTTGGCCTTTCTGGAGAAAGTCAGTCAGAAGTATCCCACCTAAATCCCAGAAAACTGATGCCATCACCTTGCCAGCCGAAGAAATGCACTTGGCCTTCCCGTGGGGGGGGGGGGGGCTGATGTGAGAGTCACCAGGTTTATTACTGAAAATTTTGCTCTGGACAGTTGGAGGAAACAGTCAAAATACTGCATAATAATGTATAACACAATTAATTTTGCCGTATATACCGTTAAACACGTTAATGATCTGTTGCATATTATTATTATAATTATAATTATTATTATTATTATTATTAATTATTATTATTATTATTAATTATTATTATTATTATTATTATTATTATTATTATTATTATTATTATTATCATCATCTTCATCATCATTATCAAATATTTTTCGAACCTATGGATTGGCTGAGGTGGGGCCCAGAAAACAATGAAAAAGAGAATACAAGAGAAATATCAATGGTATATCCAGTGATATGGGCCTGACATTAATTTACACTCCATTTAAACTACCGGAAGCTTAGCTCCAACTAACACGTCTATAGATTTAATAAAAAAACAAAATATAGACTAAGTCAAAATTTCACTGTCGGGAAAAATCACCTGCTGTTAAGCCAATGGCCAGCTCTTCAGAGAGTCCGGGAGAACTTCAATAACTCCCAGTCCAGCTCGTCATCGACGATCATGGGGCCTATTAAACTTGACACTCAGTCCCGGGAATGCGATTTTTTTATTGGCTTACTAATGCACTCACGAAACATGGTTTCTGCTAACCGTTTAATCCTACCCTGACTGGAGGGAAGCTGTAACAAGGACCCACATGGAATGAACAATTGTTGTCCACTGATATAGACTGAAACATTCATGCAGTTTTTGAGGAACAGTTCGCAGTTACACTGTTACTCGTCTAGTTTAGAAAAGTTTTAAAACACCACAATCAGGCCTTCGTTCGGGCGAAAGCCTGGCAACTACATTCTTTCAGACAGATGTAGCATTAAAGTGTGCACAGAGACCATGGCACTCGAGTACATTTCAAGAGATGGTTACACATACAAGGCCCCCCAGTTCTAATGTAACTCTGTGATTTTCCACCCTTTTTATTCAGTGGGCCTGATAATCGCTTGACAAAGCATGTTTGTTTAGCCTGGCAAAGTGCATTAATTGCGTGGGCTGCCAATTTCACGCTGGCGCTCGCCGAACATTGTACGCAAACATTTTCTGTATTAAAATGCAAGCAATTTGTATGTTGGCTGTGTTCGTTTGATCCAAACATGGTGTACTGCAGCAACTCTCAGTGGAACATAAAAATTCCTTATTCCATTACTGCCTAAAACTTGACGTTTCCTTGTCGCTGAAGTATCAACAAAAACATTACATTATGGTGGTTAGTAACGTACACAACGTCCGTACTCAACATCCGGTCAGAAAGAGAGACTCAATGCTTTGC
Source organism: Coenobita brevimanus (assembly GCF_032717465.1). Taxonomy (NCBI): domain Eukaryota; kingdom Metazoa; phylum Arthropoda; class Malacostraca; order Decapoda; family Coenobitidae; genus Coenobita; species Coenobita brevimanus. The sequence goes on along the minus strand of NC_136976.1, from coordinate 14,847,708 downwards.
CGTAGCTCCAGCTTCATGCTGAGTGATTTTAGTTTTTCCACGAAATCAGTCACTGTTTAAAACGCCCTTGGAGGGATTAGTTTAACGAGCTTGAATGTAAGAATATGTCCTTCAAGTACTTATTATATTTTTTACATACTTTCCAACTTGACAAGATATTATAAAATTGACAGCTTACATTTACCTGAAAAAAAAAAAAATCTAGTTTACTTAACGATAACATAATATTTGATAGCTGTTACCCAACTACCATCACAGCAGAAGGCAACCTAACTGTCACGGGGTTTTTAAAATAAAAGCTAATATTATGTTTAAATGATAATGATGTTCAATAATATTGAAGAGCAAGGACAATGATTGTCTTGCTAAATCAAGCAATGATTACTTCACGCTGGCTTGCTTCGCACGATTCTCTAAGAACGAGAATTTATAAACTTTCTCAACAGTACACAGCAGAGACTAATTACTCAATTGCTGTTTATTAGTACTGTTAAATTCTGAGAAAGCGTTTCACCTGACAATAAATAACTAATACTAACAATAGTATCAGGTTCTTGCTGATGCTTAACTCCTAGGAGGCACAACGGATTTTAAGCTTAATACACAAGACTGGCCTAAGTACCAGTTATGAATGGCAAACGTTTATGCAAGCTAGGAGCTATATGGGAAATAATCTTAATTGCGGAGAAATGAAACAACAGTTTACATTACATTAAGCTCAAGAAAAAGAAGTTAAATTTATTGATTACAAAATAAATTTAACGTTACATTTCAAATCAAATTAATGAGATTGCACTCACTCACTCACTCACTCAGAGGCTAAATTCTTATGCCTAGGAAAAACACCTTAATTAAACTCTTAAGACTAGGAAAACGAAAAGAAATACTGGTCAATGAATGCTGTGTATCACCCAAAGAAGGGTGGGAGCGTGGAGAACTGTAGTCTAGTGGAGCTTGGGTTGACCTCTCACTTCTGGAGCACAGAACCTCTCTCCGTCAAAGCAAACACTGGACTGATCAACTAGTGGGAAAGAAAGAAGGCTATTGCCCCATTTTTTAACGGCTAAGTGAGCGAAACGCTCCCAAAACAAATCACTCGGCGGAAGCGCTAATGTCTCACACAAAGACGATCACGTATGACAATGAAAAATTGATTTGACAAAGCTTCCGTCCGAATGAGCGGTTAACTGAACGATAAACTGGGATTCCACTTGAGTTCGTGGTTTCTGCCAAAGCCAATGTTATTTAGGTCGACTCCGTGAGACACTAGCGTTGCTCTGTTGTGTTATAAACCCATCGTAAATATCAGTGGCCACACCAGTAATGAAGAGTGGGAAGGTAGGTATGGTTTGATTGAGTAACAGCAAGTCCAGAAAATCGCGAATATTTCTGGTAGAGCGACCAGTTAAGCTTTTCAACGTATTTTGACCTACAGAAAGCATTTCATTTTGTACGGGTAAAATACTGTATTACAACACATGTATCATCTTCATCATCAGTCACATCTAACTTCTGCATAACAATGACCTCTCCACCTTTATTGAGAGTCCGACTTATTTGTTGTTGTATCCATTCAGTCCCAGAGAATCTTCAAATCTTTTCCAAATCTAGTCTTTATCCTCCTTTTCCTCTCACTCCATTTCTAGGCGGCCATTCCGTTGTCATCAGCTATCTGTTGTACGATGAAAGTGACCTGCCTGCATCCCTTTTTGTTTGTGGAGTGTAGTGACTATATCACTTAATTTTCTCTGCTCCCTTATCCAGCAAGCCACCTTCTCTCTCTCTCTCTCTCTCTCTCTCTCTCTCTCTCTCTCTCTCTCTCTCTCTCTCTCTCTCTCTCTCTCTCTCTCTCTCTCTCTCTCTCACCGTAAATCACCTTACATAAAGCTATCCATTCCTCTTTGACCACTCTTAAGTTTAAGTTCCAGGAATTTTGTTAAACTCCCTTAGCTGAAATGTGAAGGACAAACACTGTTATAATGGTCTCTCCTGACATGACACATGTTGTCTGTCTCTCATGTAGTTATTTAATTAAGCAAAGTCCTACTCCTCACTTCTGCTCTTCGATTCAATTTACTCTAATAGACGGGATATGCCTGAACACTGTGGATTGTGGTAATAATCCCAAGTAATTATCATCCAATCATCAGCTCCTTATTATACAGTGTACACCTTTTTATTTTTTTTTCTTTTCCATAAGATGATCATGCTGAAGGCATTCGTGCTGCCACTACACTATTATATTCAGCTCAAGGGGGAGGCTTGTTGAATTGGAAGGGAATAAGTATCAGAGTTAAAAAAAAAAAAAATGTTGAATAAAGTCATTTGGCAGTTCTGTGTTCCGTCACAATGAAAGTTCCTTGTTTCTACTGGTGTGCTGTAACTGCAGTTTAATGAGATATTTACGGTAACAGCAGTTTCGGAATAATCACTGTACTTATTTTCAGACATTTATCAGAGGATTAATCGAAAGTACCTTCTGCCAGAACGAACAACCTATAACGGGTTTCGGGAATAAATTAAATTATATCCCAGTGAAGATCACTGTGAGCTGCAAGGCTTGGTGAATAAGTCTGGGAGCATATGTAAGATACGGTACCGAAATGTGAATGTAAAAAGGTGTAACGTTAGGTCGTTGAGAGAAATGAAACCACAGCACGCACAAAATTACAGATGATGAGATAATGAATGTGAATCCATTCCAAGGCATTTAAGTAGTGTAATGAGTAAGGATGCAAGTTTAAAGGATGACGGGCTTGACAGCGCATAGCAGGGAAAAAAGTTGATGGCTCACGGAACTCATTGATACGAGGAAAGGAAATGAGCCTGAAAGTAAAAAAAAAGAATAGCTTCGTGAGAGTACTGTGAAACTGCTTTGACTCTGATGGAAGATCAAGTCAAATTTGAAGGCAGTGGAAATGGGTTATTTGAGAGGAGTATGTGAAGTTACATGGAGCGATAGGTAGACAAATATAAACGAGCATTGTGGTATTCGTGTGGATATGATTGATATTGTGAAGAGAGATAATCTGAGATGGCTTGGCCATTTGGAGAGGATGGAGGAAAATGAGAAACTGATTAGACAGAATGTACGTGAGTGAGATGGAAAGGAGAAGGAAGGGGAAGACTAAGGATGAGATGAGGGATTGGAGATGATAATGTGAAAGAGGTGGGTGTGAGTTGGAAGGGGGGCAAACAACTGACAAAGGGCAAGGAAACACGGAGGCGCTTTGTCTATGGCCACCCCTTACGAAACTAAGGCGTCTGGCCATACAGTAGAGATTTCTCTATAGGGAAACGTAAAAAAAAAAAAAAAAAAAAAAAACATAAAACGGACATTTCTGCAGTGAACTACCTGCAAACTAATAACAAAGACTAGGAAAACATAGTGTACGGAATAGGGGGGAAAATTTGTAAAAAAAAAAATAAAAAAAATAATTCAACAAGTACCTGATTGCAAGGACTAGCAAACAAATACCTAAACGTGCAAAATAGGTTTTATGCGAAAGCTTTTATTTCAACATACAGTAGATGTTACAACTAATCAATCTGATGCAGGTTTATATCATTGATTTTAAACCATATCAGGTACACATCATCAACAAAGCCTTATTTTCAAGTATTAATATTTGAAGATAAGTATTATATAAAGCACTCAGGGTACCTGACATTATAAAGCTTTCTCTCAACAAACACTAGTCATCTCAGTGCATTACAATCAGTTTACATCGGTTCATAACCTGTTCAGTGAAAATGGATATGATTAATAGACTACCTATTTAATTTTTGCATCATTCATTACAATCTAAAGGGAATGGGGAAAAAACCAATTGGATATAAAGCAAGAAATAAAGAAACTCAGGGTTATCAATATCTCAGCCGTGGGAGGCAAATTCACTCACATCTAAGGGCTGGATAGGCGAGTTGTGGCTGGAAGAAAGAGGGCGAGGGGAAGGGGGAGGAGAGAGTGGAATGAGAAGGGAAGAGGAGAGAGTGGAATGAGAAGGGAAGAGGAGAGAGTGGAATGAGAAGGGAAGAGGAGAGGAGTGGGAGGAGGAGACAGGGTGAGAAGGAAAAAATGGAGGTTGAAAGGAAGACAAAAAGGTGGAGGGGAAGAAAAGACGGAAGGGATGGAAGGAGCCGAGAAAGGGGGAGTGAAAAAAGAAAAAAGGGGTTGAAGGAGGCGCGAAAGGGGGGGGGGGTGAATAAATGAAGGAAGGGGTGGAAGGAGGCGAGAAATGGAAGGAGAAGAAAAGTAGAAAGGGATGAGAAGACCAGAGAAGGAGGTGAAAGAAGGAGGCAAGCGTTAGGAGAAGGAGACGAGGGAAAGGAAGAGTTGAGGGTGGAAGGGGAAAGAAAGACAGTGAGGGGAGAAAGGAGAAAGTGAAGCAAAGAGGAAAAGGGAGAAAATGAAACAAAGAGGAAAAGGCGGGAGGAGGAGGAGGAGGAGGAGAGAGGGGGAGGAGTGCTAGGCAGGGAGAGAGAGGGTGTGTTTGGAAGTGCGGGTAGGTAATAAAACACACACACACACAAAATAGAAACGCAGTGCAACATCAGCTCAAGAAATGAACGCTTTCCTCTCACGTTCCAAGGCAGCTTTTTAAGGCAGCTAATGGATAACAAGCGCTCGCCACGCAGCTGAACTCCCCCGGGTCTGCAAAACACTGGAACATAATTATCCCTCAGAGTTTTGGTGTGGCCATGTGTCTAATTAGCTCGGTCTAGTCTGACGCGTGAGCCATACCCATGACAGTTTCGAGTAACAACCAGTTTAGAGACAGGATATTCTAGACACAGGTTCAGGGAACAGATTTCAGTTAAACACTGTCTCTAAACAGCGTGAGGAACAAGTTCATGGCATTGTTTCGAAACACACAGGTTCACGATGCCCACAGGTAGATTCGAGACGCAGGCTTGAAATACAGGTTCAAGACAGGCAGGTTGCAGACAAGCTTTGAGACAGGTTTGAGACACTGGATCAAGATGCATGTTATTACTCAACGCTGGCTTGAGAGATTAGTCTGAGACAAAAGTTAAAGACACAGATCAAGACAGAGGTTTGAGAGAGATTCGACATGGACGTTTGAGACGGATGATCAGGAAAGGTCCAAGACACAGGTTCGAGACACGTGTTCTTGACTAGTTAGAGATACAGGCTGGGGACACAGGTTGGGAAAACAAGACAGAAACATGCTCAGAACACAAGGTCGACAGAAGATCAGGACACAGGGATACAGGTTCGGCACATTGGAGAGAAACTCAGGCGTGAGACAGATTTGATACAGGTTCAGGCGGTTTCAGGATAGAGGTTTGACGCACACGTTCAAGAAACAAGTTTGAGACACTACTGTGGTACAAGTTGAATATAGGATGGAGACAGGTTCTGAACAAATGAGCCACAGCTGGGGTTCAGAAGGTAAAATGAGAAATACGGCTGACTCAAACTTCGCTCAACACCCATGTTCAGGATGCAAATATCAGCCTCGGGAAATAACTTTGGATTCAGGAGATACAGATTCAGGACACAGGAATTAGGTTTGAAACACAGATGTCATGTACAAGACATCAGAATGACTGGGACAGAACACAGGAGGAGCTTAGACCAGGATACAGGAACTAGAACTGAGAAATTGCAGCTAAAGGTGCAGACCAGAGGAGCTATAAGTTTGAGTCATGGGTTAGGGGCACAGGAGCTATTCATCTAGGACACAGGAGTTACAGGTTCAAGACCAGTTCAGAATATCAGTTACAGGTTTATGACACAGGAGTTACATGTTGAGGACACAGGCAATAGATAGAGACTTAACTCATCAGGGCTACTGGTTCGGAACACGTTTTCCAAGGTCCATGGGTCACAGATGCAACAGGTCTGGGGAACATGGAAGCTACAAATACGGGTCAAAAGTTTGACGCATAGAAAATAGATGCATGCACAGGACACAAATGTTACAGGTTCGGGACACTAGATCGGGACACGAGCTACATGTTTGGGACACAAGAACTACGTGTATGTGTCACAGGAACTACAGATAAGTGACACAGGAACTACAGGTAAGTGACACACGATCTACAGGTAGGTGACACAGGTGCTACATACACAAGAAGTAGACTTGAGATCAGATCAAAACACAAAAGAGACAGCTTCGAATCGTGGAATCCGGGTTCGTGATACAGGATGCAGGATCGATAAGTGGATCTTGATACTGAAGACAGGACAAGAACACGAAATCGAACATTTCGTTGAAATGAAAGGGCGAATATTATTCATTACATGTACCGGAAGGAATTGTTTTCACGCTTGTTCTCTAGGCAAAAGGTTCATCATTCATCACATTGTCTGTGCTTGATAATCTTTATCTCTTTTACTTGATGGGTTATTTGCTTTGTCTATATTTCTGTCTCATAAATTAAATGCTGTGTTGGCCTTAAGAGTGAATTCCTAGGTATCACCAAGAGAAACCTAAAGTTGTGAAGGCACTGAGTAACTAGAAACCTTTTTTAGTCTCTGAGTTTTAGGAATTTTCACTTGCGAAAGAGTACTACAAAGTTCTTTTATTAACCAGTGTGACTTATAAGGATACTGGGTACTGAAGTGCACCATGTGTCTGAAATTTAAATACGCAAATTTAGTCGTTATCTACCCTGCCCCTGTTTCACTTGGTAAGGGTGCTTCAATGCACCTGGTCTGTCCTTGTGTAACCCTGTGCCTGAATACCTGCTGCCTGATCTATCTGAATACCCACTTTGCTCACCTGAATACCTGGCTGTCTATCCTGTTGAGGACTCGTCGCGTTATCTGGCTTTACATCACAGGGGTGTAGAGTCTTTCCCTCAGGCATCCGTACAGGCAGTAACCGACGACATCCTGATAATTATCCTTGGGTGGAGGTTCGTGGTAGTCGGCTCTGTTATTTGACGTTATGTGTCCCATTTATACTTGTGCAGTGTACTATGATGCTCTGATCTACTGATATTCCATTTATGTCGGTATCTGTATTTCATTTTTATTATCGCCGCCATTACGAAGATTCAGGAGGTTATGCTGTGTTTTGCGTTATGTCTGGTTCAGTTTTACACCAATAACGATACTCCAAAAGTTCTCACTGAATTTCAATGAAATTTTGTGGAAGGGTGGATTGGGCCATTAAAACTGTTTCATTTACTGTATCCGGATCCCGATCCGCAGTATCCCGCACAATATCTCCAAAGTTCTCGATGAATTTCGAAGAGAATTTCATGAAAGGATGGTGCCGTGGACCACGAAGTTGCTATCGGGATGAAGGATCCTGTGTTGTCCTCACGGTCTGTCCTTCTAAGGACATTTTGATAATAAGGACGATAAAATTCCATGGGACAGTTTGATTGGTTAATTGATTAATTTGGGGGCGGATCCAGATACTATTTATATATATACAACCGATCCAGAAGATTTATTTCAGATGGCATGTGGCGGTGGTATGGGCTCTCTTGAAGTGCCATTCTAGTTACAGAATGTTATGCTGCTAAGATCGTATCGTGGGATTCGTCTCCAGAACTCATCATTACCTGATAGTGGGAGATAATTGACTGACTCATTTGCAGTGATGCCATTAGCCACTGTACTGATTTTCTGGTTAATGAGGGAATTAGAATTTATTACCCCTATTTCAGTTCAAACGCGGCTAAAGATCTAAGTTTGGAGTTTGGAAATTGTCCTTTGATTTTTATTTTCACAGTCTAGTAGTGAAATATGAGCGAACGTTTCACTGTATTAGCCATGTCTGCAAAGAATATTCTTTCTTTGCGCCACAGGAAGCTTCCCACAATTTACAGGGCATATGCATATGCTCATGTTTATACAGTTATGTTATTAATGCCGTCTTCCCTCCCCCAAAGATTTTTCCAACTTAAAGAATTTCTCATTTCACTCACGCCATTCCCAGAGACCATTAAATCATTTTATTCTAAAAAGTTCCGGGAAGTGCAGCACATGCCATTTTCACGACATTGCACATGGAGACGCACCAGCCATGATATATATAGCTCACTCTCACAACTTCCTTTCAAATTAATATTCTTGGGAGGCAATGAGTGAATAATTAACACTCAGGGCTCTATGATACATTCTGCTGGAACAGAATCGCAGGTTTGACCCAATCATGACAGGGTTCATGGCGACAGTATATACACTCTTATGACGCTGTGACTCAACCTCTATCAGCACAAAGACCAATTTTTCAGCTTAGTCTTCCACTATCTTTGACAGACCTCCTGTAATGAAGGGGTTAACGAAGGATATATTATACCTCCCACTCCAGTTCACAGTCACCCATAAACCAAACAAAAATGTCTGAAAGTACCAAGACTAAATTAGAAAGTGCGTCATAGTACTGAACGGGAACACATCTTTCATCTCGAAGACGATCTTTTCAGTTTATTTTTTGCTCTTAGACGATTTAATTCACATCAAGGCATACTTATGGATCTGAAGAGCTTAGACAAATCGGTCATTAACCCCGTCACGGTGAGTTATCCTTCTTATGGCAAATAAAATAGTATGGTGCAAGCCTGATTAAATTCACGTCATCGTAATAAGACAATTATCTTCTTGCAGTGAGAAGACAAATTCCTTTAGCTAATTCTTGCTGTTGCCAGACACTGTTATTCGATTTCTAAAAATGCCCTGGTTGTGAAGATGCTAAAGAACGCCTAACTTATTCACTGGGAGAAGGCGTGCTGGGAGGAGTAGGGATGATGGCACGATGGAGGAGGAGGAGGAGGAGGAGGAGGAAGAAGAAGAAAAAGAAGAAGAAGAGGAGGAGGAGCGGAGGGGCATGGCAGGAAGAGGAGGGGATACGATGGCTTCTTGATCCCCACTCTGCCAGGACAACTCTATTTTCCTAATCCAGCTAAAATCAGACATTTGTATTAATGTGAGAGCAAGTCACATTAGCCTAAGAGGGCTAGAAGCTAGTCCTAGAAGCCAGAGAGTTATCAGATATACCATTAATCCCCTGATGGTCGGGACAACTCTAGCATTGTTTATGTAGCTGAGAATGAGTCGTAGGATGTTTGACAGTGTTCAGTCAGACTCGGACTGACGCGGCTAGAGATGGAATAAAATGAAAGTGAATAAAATAATAAATGGCAAGGAGTATAAGTACGGAGCCTGCGATGAATATGAGAAAGAAGGAAGGGAAAGGAGATAGGAAAAAATAAAAGCTGAGGGAAAAGAAAAGTGACAGGGAAGGGGGGTGAGAGAGAGACGCAGTGACAGCAAAAGGGAAGACGGGAATTTGTGAACTGAAACAGAGATAATGAAGGAAAATGTGGGACAGAAATGACAACAGCAGAAAAATTACGTTGAGGAAGACGAACAATTATCGAAGGTGGTAGTGGAATGAATTATAGAATGAAAGAAAAGAATAGGAGAGAGAGAGAGAGAGAGAGAGAGAGAGAGAGAGAGAGAGAGAGAGAATATGTAAAAGAAATTGTGAAAGACTGGGAAGTAGGATGACGAGGAACAAAGTGCAGATGATATTGACTGAACTGAAGAGTGAAAAAGGAAAAGAAAATTAGATTATAAAAAATATGGCTGGAAAATATGATGAACGAAATGATAGGGCGTCAGAAGCAAGGATGAAAAAAAAAACACTGGAGAAGGACTGATGATAGGGGAAGCCAATGCAGTGAGGAGGAATAAGGTAAGGAAACAGTAAATAATGGGAAACATGAGAAACTAAGATTTAAAATATGTAAAATAGTAAAAAGGACAGTTAAAAGGAAAACGAATAGATGGTGGTATGGGGGGATGAAGGGGAAATTATAGATAATGGGGATACGTAAGAGAAGCCGAGATTGAAGGCAAGGTTGAGAATTTCAAGATTAAAGAAGGAGAACTGAGGAATCAGCGCGGGAGCATGGTAAAAATTTGCAGTAGAAATACGTGAATAAAGGGAAGTTGTGTGAGAAGCAGATATAAAACAACAAACGGGAATTATATGAATATGAAGAATGAAAAATATAGGAAGAGGAAATAGCGGAAGAAAGATTTTAGAAAGAAAGGTTAAGGAAGAAAAGCCTAAAAATTTAAAACAGCGAATAAAGACAAGTACGAGGAGGATAAGGGGTGAGAACATATAAAGATGTGAAGGCAGAAACAGCAGAATGAGCTTTGATATTTCTTCTGTACCCAATATTTTATTCACTTTAAGTTTACCAGTGGCATGTGGAATATCATTATCACTAGCAGTAGTGTCGCTAATTGGGTTACCCTCTTCTAAGACAACAGAGAAAGCTGGAGGAGTGGGATCTGTACTTTCAACATACGGAAGCAAAGAAAAGGTTGAGAATAAGGGGAGATGTGGGAATCTGAGATCAAAAGAGACAGAGAAAGAGCATATTTTAAAAGAAGAAAGCCGGACAAATGGGAAGAAAAGAGAAGAAGAATGGAGGGAGAGAAGGGGAACAACAAATGAAGAGGATCTGTGAGAACCTAAGATCAAAAGTGTGGGAATTTTGAAACAGTGAAGACGGATGGATGAGAGAAGAAAAAGAGAAGAGGGTAAAGAGGGAGAAAGGAGAACACAACAGATGAAGGTAATTGTGAGAAGATATAAAGAAAGCACTAGAATATTAAGACATAGCTCGAGGAAGACGAGTGATAGGTAAAGCGAGGGTGAGAACAATCAGAAATGGACATAAAGGAGGAAACACCAAATGGAGGTGAAATATGAGAACCTAAGAAGAAAAAAGGTACAAAAAAGAACATTGAGATGTTCTAACACACGCAACCGACAGTTGGTCTAAGGGCAGAACTTTTGACCTTACTCTTTGGCCTTAGTCATTGACCAACTACTCTAAAAATGGAAAAACTTCATCCTTTTCTGACCCTCAACCGTTTTATCAAGTTTGGCCTAAAACAGATCAAAAGTGTTTGGCATGCATTTGTCCTCTGACCTTGATCTCTTATCTATTAATCTCAAATTAGATAACTTTTTCTTTGGTTACCCCCTTAACATTTTCATCAAGTTTGGTTCAATTGATCAAAACAGTTTTGAGTTTTAGGGTCAAACATTTGACCTTGTCCTATGACGCTTACCTTTGACCAATTGCAGCCTAAACACACTATCACTTGTTCCTCTGTTAGTCGCCATATATAGCCCAAACGTTATGCTCTATACAGTGGTGTTTATCATAGCGTTACCAACAGAAAGAAAGACAGATTGACAAACAGTTATAGATGAACAAACAGACAGGCAAACAAACAAAACGAACCAAATACATAAACCCTCTCGTGCTATTCTCATGAGTGTTGAAAAAACAATAAGTTAAGAGAGATGAGAACAGAAGGTAAGGGAAGAAGGTAGAAATGTGGTAAAGCCAATGGCAAATGAAGGGGAAACGTGAGATAAATTCTTAGACTTTGAAAAATGGAAGACGAGAAGAGAGGACAAGATGGAATGAGAAAGAGTAGGAAAGATGAAGGGGAAAACAGCAAATGGAGAGAAAGGTGAGATGCTGTGATATACACAGAATTTTAACTAGAAATGAATGATGAATAAGAGGAGAAGCTGAGAATGACAGAAAGAGAAGGGAGGTGTGGAGGTGGAAACAATAAATGAAATTAAAACAGAAGGAGATGAGGAAAAAAAGAGCAAAAGTTCTAAATTAATGAAAAATTATGAAGGAAAAAAGTAATATGTAAAGGCCAGAAAAGATAAAAGGTAAGACGTTATAAGGGAAGGGAAGGGAAAAGAGAAACACAAAGGGAAATTTGCTAAACTGAGATAGTACATAATAGAAATTTAAATCAATAAAGGTATTGTACGAAAAGGGATTGAAAAGTTAGTGGGAATGGAAGGATCTATCTATCTATCTATTGCCAGACGCCTCAATCCCGTTTGGGGTGGCCACAAACAAATCGCCTCCAAGTCGCCCTGTCCCCCGCCATTTCACTGTCCTACTCCCAACTCACACCCCCATCTCTCATATACCTCTCCACCTCATCCCTCCATCTCATCCTCGGCCTCCCCCTCCCTCTTCCCTCCTCCACCTCACTCACATACACTCTCTTCGTCAGTCTTTCACCCTCCATCCTCTCCACATGGCCAAACCACCTCAGTGTGTTCCTCATAACGCTTCCTATCACATCCACATCCACACCACAACGCTCCTTTATATCCTCATTCGTCAGCCTGTCTCTCCATGTGACTCCACAGGCTCCTCTTAAATAACTCATTTCCACTGCTCTCACTCTTGACTTGTGTCCTTCCAACAAAGTCCAAGCTTCACTTCCATACGTTAGAGTTGGTATCACAATACTGTCATGTAGTAACTTTTTCACTTCCATGCTCACTTCCCTGTTTTCTATCACTGCTCTCAAAGAACCAGCAACCTTTCTTCCCTGCTGTACCCTTTCAAGCACTTCACCCTCCAAACCTCCATCCTTACTCATCACACTATCCAAGTACTTAAACGTACTCACATTTTCCAATTCCTAACCATCCAACCTCGCTGTACATTCACTGACTTCACCTCTCTCAAAGACCATCACTTTACACTTCCCTACATTCACCTTTAGATTCCGTTTCTTACACACTCTCCCAAACTCATCCACCAAGCCTTGCAGCTCCCCTTCGTCTTCACTCAACAACACAGTATCATCTGCAAACAACAGTACAGGGAGTCTCCAAACACTATCCTCTCTCACCAGGGCCACTCCAACATCCACTACCCTACCTTGTACCTCTTTTATTACCCCATCCATGTACAGATTGAACAACCATGGAGACATGACACATCCCTGTTTCAACCCAACTTTCAAAGAGAAAAATTCACTTAGTTCACCATCCACACGCACCGCAGCCTTCGCACCATCGTACATACTCTTCACAGCATTCAACAACTTCCCATCTACTCCATATATTCTTAACACTTTCCACAATCCTTGTCTATCCACCCTGTCATATGCTTTCTCCAAATCCATGAAAGCCGCATACAACTTCTTTCCCTTCTCTAGAAACTTTTCCACTAAAGATCTAAGAATGAATATCTGATCTACACAACCTCTTCCCTTCCTAAAGGAAGGAGATGGAAAACGAAAATGAAAAAGAACATTGACAAACGAATGAAAAAAGGGAATTTAAACTGTGGAGAACATGGACTGAGAGGAGAAAGCAAAGTTAGAGGAGTTGGAAAGGAGGCGATTGTGGGAAACGAAGGGAATACCTTATATACAATATAATTCTATCCGTGTGGCTGTCTGTATGTCTGTCTGTCTGTCTTTGTATCGTGCAGTCGAAACTGGAAAAAAGATGTCGATGAACCTAGGCGGGATGATTGCAGTTGTGTAACAACTGGGCCGATTCCAATTTCATCCATACTGAAATGCTCTAAAAGGCTATTTTTGCCCCTGATAATTGTCCCCATTGGGCTTATATTATGCGAAACGCGTCGAGCGGGGGTTGTCTGGCGTCGAAGCAGCTATTCCTCATTTTCGAGCAGTGAGCAGCGCGGTTGAAAATGACCCTCATTTGAACATCAAATATAGCACGAAATTAGGCTTTCCTATATATATATATATATATATATATATATATATATATATATATATATATATATATATATATGTGTGTGTGTGTGTGTGTGTGTGTGTATTTGGAATCGCTATACAATTCTGCGTCCATTGGTGTAAAAACTAATATGAGCAAATGCACAGTTTTCAAGCCAGTCGTGTGCAGCTGAAACAGCCGGCGGGTATTGGTCATCTTCAACACAATTACAACACTTAAAACTTGTTTATAAAAATATAATTTGACACCGTTGAGGCCGGTGATATGTTGCGCATTGGGCTGTGTAAACAGATTACACATTCATTCAGCCATTCTATTGCAACTGCGAGACAGCCGATACCATAATGGAAATTACTGAGATTCAAAGTGAAGCTCAAACGCCTTACGCAGAAGAAAGCGCTCAACGGCCCTCTCGGGCAGTTGAGTACTTGTACTAAGATAAAAAGATAACACAGCAGTGAAAGGGTACAGAGAGGGACGGAACGGTTAGACAGGAAAATGTGAGAGGCCAAGACGAAAAGACAGGGATATTCTTAAAATAATCGTGAGGGTAAGATAGCAAGAAAGGAGGAAGGGAAACAGCAGAATATAAGAAAAATGATGAGAAGCTGAGATAAGCAAAGAAGTTTTAAAGAGACGAGAAGAGAAAAGAAAAGAGGTCATAAAGGGAGAGAAGGAAACACAGCTAATGAAGGGGGCTGCTAGTAACTAAGATATGAAGAGAGGTGGGATTTTAAAACAATGGAAAAAATGAATGAGAAGAGACGCGAGGATGAGAACGAGAGAAAGGGTATAGAGGTAAAAAGGAGGAAAGCACAGCGAAATGGAAGAGGAGGGGTAGGTGAAATGAAAAGACAAAACAAAAATCATAAGAATAAAGAATGTTTTGAAAAGGAAGGGATGAGGTGTGGGTGATGTTAAACAAAAAATTAATGGGAAATATGAAAGAAGAGAAAGAGTTTTCAAAGTAGTGAAATGGAAGATTAAAAAGAAAAAACGAGGATGACAAAGTAAGGAGGGAGACAGGAAAAGAGAAGAAATGAGGCTAACATCAGAAGATGTGATCTAAAGAAAGGGAGAGAGTGTGAAAACGATGAAAACGAAAAGATGAGAAGAGAAGAGGCGAGCTATGGGTGTAGATGGAAAAACAGTAGACAAAGGGGAAATGTGAAAGTAATCATGATGAATATATAAGACGAAGAATTTTATTATAGCGAAGAGGGCAATATAAAAAGATAAGAGAGATAAAATGGTAGGGAGCGGCGAAGCGAAACACAACAAATGAAAGAGAACTGTAGGAGGAGCTGAAGTCAAAAGAAAGGCGAGAATTTTAAATCAGTGCATAAAGGAGAGTGAGACGGGAAGCGAGGATGCAAAGGGGCGAAAGGACAAGAAAGCATGTCGAGGAAAAGAGTGAACTGAGGGGAAAATGAAGAACAACAGACAGAACAGGAAGTAAAGAAGGATGGATGAGAGAAGAAGGGAAGGGAAGAGAGTTGTGGTCTGGAGGAAGAAACATCAAATGAAAGGAAAACGCAAGGGAATCTGAGAGAAATTGAGTGAATATTTTAAATCAGTGACGACGATGGGATGAGTGTAAAGGAAAAGAGACGTGGGTACTGAAGGAATGTGGGCAGTATAACAAAATGATGGAGAAATATAATAGTAACTGGGATAGTGGAAATTTTAAAACAATGAAAAAGGAAGGATGACAGGAAAGAAACAAGAATTTAAAATCAGTGAAGAAGGAAGTGCGAGGGGAGAAGAGAGGGAAAGAAGGGACGGAGGAGACATGAGGAAGCATTTAATTGAGAGACCAGGCCGTGTGAGAGGATGGAACGACACCCACAAGAGCTCACACCGAGAATGGCATTAGCAGAATTCCTAAAGACCTGAAAGTAGAAAGAGAATATAAAAATGAAGAGCATGAGACAGATATAAAATTAAACGTTCAGTTAATCAAATTGCCTGACGGAAAAAACAGAATGCAAGGGTTACCTCGACCATAAGAGGGTAGATGTCATGGAAGATGATGAATGCAAAACAGATTTCCAATGGCGCTTATGGAGATAGATAAGACGAAGATTATATTTCACTAAGGTATAAGAGTAATACGGTGAAGAATTCCAAAAAACTCTGTAAGGCTATGTGATAAAGTTGGAAATGCTGTCCAGTATTATGAAGAATGATGGACTTATATATTAAAGAGTTCAATGAGACATATTAGAGAGATGCATGTGCTATAAAATAACGTGAGGATTTTATAATAGGTTTTATAACGATCTCAGTGAAACGTAGGAAACGGTATCAATGAGAGTGAAGGACTTTAAGAGATATTTCCTACTGCGGTCAAAGACAGAGAGAAAAGACAAATAAATTAATAATGTCACTTAAACTGAAAAATGAGAGTTATAATGCAGATATCTAAGAAACAGAAAGAGAGAGAGAGAGAGAGAGAGAGAGAGAAATGTTACAAATGATAAGAAAAAGTATGCAGCTCCTATCTGGCATACCAATCTTCTGCGGGGCATGATGGGGCGAAAAAAATGAATATGATGAGACTCAGCAATGGTACGTGCAAAAAATGAAAAGATTTTGCTTCTCTCTTCAAATATCTGTTAGTGTCTAGTCACCAGTTTATTTATGCTGGTATCCCTTTTTTCTGTCCGTATAACTTTGCATCTGTAAATCAGTATGAAGAGGACAGACATTTAGCCAATCAGAGAGAGAGAGAGAGAGAGAGAGAGAGAGAGAGAGAGTGATGATAATTTCAAATGAAAGGAAAGCGATCCAATAACGAATGCTAATCGACCGCCAGAATATGCTGCTAGCCAAGTCCAAGATTTAGACCGTATCTTGATACCCCGAAGGTTTCATGTTGATAGCTCAAGCCGTCCATGGGATATAACGGTGCTAAAGGCGGGCGATAAAAACTAGTTGACCTTTAGCAGCTATTTAGGTGACCTTGACCTTGACCCTGGGTGCCCATTTTCGAATTCGTCCAAGATTTTGGCCATATCTTAATACCCTGAAGGTTTCATGTTGATAGCTCAAGCCGTTCATGGGATATCATGGTGCTAATGGCGGGCGATAAAAACTAGTTGACATTTGGCAGCCATTTTAGTGACATTGGTCTTGACTCTGAGTGCCAATTTTCGAATTCAGTAGAGATTTAGGCGATATCTTAATACCCTGAAGGTTTCATGATGATAGCTCAAGCCGTTCATGAGAAATAATGGGAAAAGATACACACACACACACACACACACACACACACACACACACACACACACACCATCCATCCATCCATCCATCCATCATCCAATCCTACATTGCCCCATGAGGAGCGTAGGAGCCCGGGGCTAGGAGGCTGGTCCCGACATTTAATATGAGAGTGACCAGCCTCACTCTTCCCTGAGTGGCATTACATGAGCAATCAACCCCAACCATCCCTTGGATATAAACCTTCACCGGCTCATTCCGATTGGAGCGCAATAATTACCCACTAAACCACCAGGTGCCAAAATTTTGTTATATGGTTACCACCCAGCGTAGTAAATGGTTTCCTGGTGCACAGGAAACCATTTGGCTTGTCACTCAGTGTAGAGTCACCCACAGGCTGAAGGAAGTGGAAAGAATGAAGGAAAGACAGAAGAGGGAGTGTAAAGTCACCCGCAGGCAGAAGGACAAGGAAAGACTGAAGGAAAGAAAGACAGAAAAGAATGGAAAGAAAGAAGGATGGAGAGGAAAGGGCAGACACCCGAGTACAGCACTAGAAACACACACACACACACACACACACACACACACACACACACACACACACACACACACGCACACACACAAATATGAAATCCAGTTCGGAGAGAGAGAGAGAGAGAGAGAGAGAGAGACTTTGAGCACAGTGTCTTATTTCTTTTTGATTGTTCCTGCTTCCTCTTTCCTACCCGCGTTCTTCTTTTTATGTATTTTTTTTTCTCTTGTTTTCTTGTCTCTTTTTTTCTTTTTTTATTTGTATCTTCCTTGTCTTTACCTTTCCGTTTCTCTGACACATGTGATCTTATGAATTCTGTATATGTTGTCTCTCACTCTATATCTGTTGCTTCTTAATTATTGTTCTCCGTCAGCACCCCTTACCTATCTCTCTCTCTCTCTCTCTCTCTCTCTCTCTCTCTCTCTCTCTCTCTCTCTCTCTCTCTCTCTCTTCCTTTCTCTTGATCTCTTTCAGTTTCTTCTTTTCTTGTCCCTGGTTTCATTAACTCGGTCGCTTCCAAATATCACTGTGTGCCTCTTTTTATTACATTCTTTCTCACTGGTATCTTAACATTGCTTCTGCCTCTTCCCATCAGCCCTACTTGATTTCTTTCGGTTTTGCTTTTTCCGTTCCCTTGGTCTCTTTTTTTTTTTTTCTTCAACTTTTTCATTCACTGCCTTCTCCTCTTTTCCCTTATCTTCACACTTTTTTCTCTTTCACTTCTGCCGTTCTCTTTATGTTTTCCTGTTCCTTCTTTTTCTTCTTAGTCTGCCTGTCTTTATTTTCACCTACTTTTGACTGTTTATGTCTATCTTCCGCATCTCTGTCTCATGCCTTCCTCTTGTTTCCGTATTATTCTGTTCCCGTTTATTTGATCCATATCACAGTTTCTGTCTCTGGTTTGCATTCCTTTGATGTTTTTCTGTCTCTGTTTTTACGTATGTCTGAACTATTACTGTATCCTCTTTTACGTTCCTGTTTATCTTTCCTGTCTGCTTTATTTTTTTCTCTCTCTTATTCCCCCCATCACTTCCAAATTATTCTGTTGGTCTGTCTTTTCACCCATGCCCCATTGTACGAGTAAATTTCCAGGAACTCTTCCTCGCTTCCATTCCCAATCTCTTGTTCCTTCTCTCTCTGTTACTCTTCCTTTCTTGTAAGTCTCTCTATTCTGTTTTCTGTACCTCTTCCTTTCCCTCCAATCACTGTCATAATTATCTTTCTGTCCTCATCTCATATATCTTTTTCTCTCGTTAGTTTCCATCAACTCCCTCATCTTCCTTTTTATTCCGACTAATCCGTTCATGTCTCTGTTTCTATTTTTGTTTTTTCCTTCTGCTCTTTGTGTCTTTTATTCCCGTTTTCTTGATATCTACCACTTTTTTTTGTTTCTTCCTGTCTCCTCTTTCCTGTCCAGATAACTAACTTTGTCTAATTACTTTTGATTTCTTTCCTGTTTCCTTTATTTCTGTCCCATTCGTTCCTGTCACTTCGATATAGGCTATTCCTCTCACTCTCTCGTTTTTATTTGTCCTCTTTAGTCTTTTATCGCTACTTCTCTCTTCTGTTCACCTTTTTTCCGTTCCATCTCTTTCTTTTTTCCTTCTTTCCTTCCTAACTGACCTTGATCTCTTGTTGTCTTGATGTTTGCATTTTTTCTCTTTCCCTTCCTACTCTTGCACTCCGTCACTGTTTTCGTCACTTATTCTCTCTTTCTCCTACTCCTGTCCTTCCTTCTCTCTCCTACTCTTGTCCTTCCTTCTTCCTCCTCCTCTTCTTCCTCCTTGTTGCTCCTCCTCCTTCTCCTCCTCCTCCTCCTCCTCCTCCTCCTTTCTGTTACTGCATCGGAATCTTCCTTGCTCTTCATCATCTGCCTCTGTGGAGCCGTTTCTGTTTCTTCGTCGCTCATCTTTCTCTTCCTGTTCCTGCTTCCCTCTGTCACTATTTCTGTCTCGCCCTTTCACTTCCTCTTCCCCCTTTTGCATTCTAACTATTCCTTTTCTTCCTCCTTCCTCCTCTATTTTCTCCCTCCTCTTTCCCCTTTTCCCTCGCTTTTATACTTCCTCTTCTTTGTGACTTCCCTCGACTTTCCTGCTCTGCCTTTCTTTCGCTGTCTCCTACTTTTCCTGCTCTACCGCCGCCTCTCTTTTTTTCTCGTCTTCCTCTCTCCCTTCCTTCCCATTTCTTTTCCCCCTCTGTCACTACATCAATGTCTTGTCTTCCTCTTTCACTTACTTTTCCTCCTCCAGCTCCTCCTCCTCCTCCTCCTCCTCGTCATTGTCTTCCTCCTCCTTGTCTTCCTCCTCCTCCAGTCTGATACTACATTCATCTTTTCTGTCTCTTATTTCTTGTTTCTCGTTGCCCTGTAGATCTTGTCAGCATCCGTTTAGTGTGTCTGACACACTTATATTACTTTTCTGCTAATTCTAGTTTCTCTCTCTCTCTCTCTCTCTCTCTCTCTCTCTCTCTCTCTCTCTCTCTCTCTTTCTGTGTATGTGTGTGTGTGTTTGCTTGTGTGTATGTGTTTATTTATATATCTCACGTCTCTCTCTGCCTAAACTTATCTATCTGTCTATCTACTTATCCATCTATTCACAATCTACGTACCTATTTACCTACCTACTTACCTGTCTCTCTGTATATCTATTCACAAACCTACCTACCTGCCTATCTGTCTGGTTACCTATCCATCCATCTATCTATCTATCTATTTTCTATCTGTCTAACACGTTGTCGCCCACTCTGTTCTTGGCATGTTCTCTCCCTTTCCTACTCTCCCTCATGGCTTCCCTGACACTTTCATATCCTCCCGCCTCTCTCCTGTCCTCCAAATCTTTTCTCCCTCCTCTCTCTCTCTCTCTCTCTCTCTCTCTCTCTCTCTCTCTCTCTCTCTCTCTCTCTCTCTCTCTCTCTCTCTCTCTCACTAAATAAATAAAAGGCATTTTATTCGAGTAATGAAATAATGGAATCGACGTACCTGAGCACAGCAACAGCCATGAGCGTATATATATATATATATATATATATATATATATATATATATATATATATATATATATATATATATATATATATATATATATATATATATATACATATATATATATATATATATATATATATATATATATATATATATATATATATATATATATATATATATATATATATATATATATATATATATATATATATATATATATAAAGATAATGTTTGCCTCTATGTTTGTCTGTCTCCTCTATGGAAATCGAGGGGGATTCATATCGAACTCTCCAAACAGCTCTAACAGATGCATTAAATTTGCAAAAGTGGAGCCCCTGACGACCAATAGTTGAACTGATCTGAAAGAATCAATCAACATAGTAGAAACATGGAGGCCAAACTCCGTAGATCTCATTACTCTCATTACCATTATAAGCTACAACGGGTCGGATGGGTGGACGAATTGGTGGGTTGGGCAGGGTGGGTGAAATGTGTAGGCAGGGTTGCGTAGATGGGTGGCTGTATAAAATAGTATGTCCTTAGATGAACCTATGCATCTAAAAGTAGCAAGATTTAAAAAAAAAAAAAAAAAAAAGTGTCATTGGACTGAAAGATTTTCCGAGGAGTTTCACCTAGACCTAAAAAGTACATTATGACAGAATCTTGATAATGTTTACACGGCATTCGTAACATCGTAACATTCGATAAAATTAGCAGTGTGTCCTGAATAATTTGCTCATTAAGTGACTAGCAATTACAAATGGCTACTACTTTAAAACGTCGCTCAAGCGGGTCTGACCTCCTGAGTTATAGCTGTAAGCGAACTTTGATTAAAACGTGATTTGCTTTGTACAGTACCAGTTACCGGCATCATCATCATCATCATCATCATCGTCATCATCATCATCATTAAAATATTTCCATCATCATCATCATCATCATCATCATCATCAACATCAGACTATTTCCCAGTTATATATGGGATAAAAGGATCCAGAAATAACCTGCTAAATGAAAACAGAACCTAAAAACTAGGAGCCACATAAATATTCCAGTGCCACTTAGCCACTTCCACTTTGCAGGTCAAACAATCCACACAACACTGAGTTTCATAAATTCTATAAGACTTAGAGAGTTCCGTCGATTGTCAAGATTTAGAAAGGGTGGAACCGTTGTCACGTGCACATCTGTACATATTTCAACCATCTCATTTATATTCTGTCAGTTTTATTTATTAATTTATTTACTTACTTATTTGTTCGTTTGTTTATTTTCTTCACCATCTTCTATTCCTTCCTAATTCACACATTCACTTACCATGTCCATTCATCTTTTTACCCCTTCTCACCACCTTTTACCCTCAAAGTCACCAATATCCAGTCTTATTACCACTCAGTTCGTATAACTTTTCCTTTTATGATCAGACCATCAAAGCTTGCTCTTTGCTTGATCAAACTACTTCCTTACTCCACATAATTGGCTAATATCTATGTTTACTGTCATTCTAAACCTTTCTTATATTTCCTACACAAACACATTTAGCACTCCCATCTTTAATGCTCTCTGACCTGACTGCTGATACTCACTCCCTATCTAAGTCCCATAACCATACGTTAACACTGGCACAAACACATCTTCATGCAGTCCTCTTACGGTCTTCATACCTAATCCACTATTCCTTGTCAAGGCCCTCATATTGCTTCCCTGTCACATTTACCTACCTTTTCTTTCGTTGCCCTTGGGATGAGATCTCTTGAGACACTTTCAATTTCTTTCCGTTTAAGAGTGCATTACAGTAAGAAACACATTTTCTCTCAACAGCCATCGCTCCACTCCCATCTGTATTGACTTCAAACCTCGCGTTTTTTTTTTTTTTACAAATCCCTGAACTACTCTGCAAAAACTGTGAAAGAGGCATATCAAACAAAATGCAGAGTACAGTATTATAATCGTATGGTTCCTACAAGTGGAACTGACGCCCTTACTTTTACATATACACTAAGACATTTTCAACAAAGCCATGTAGGTTCTGTACAATGTTAGTAAAATCAGAGAAGATATGAAAATATGTGGATAATTTTCCCATTTTGTGATTTATAACTAATACCCTCTAATATTCTACAGATAACTGAGTTATATAAGAACATTTTCATGAGCATTTAGTAGGCTTCATACAGTAGAAGCAACGATGAAAAAGAAATGTTATCATAAAAAAAAAAAGTCCTTCCAGTGACACAAACTTATATGATCACCAGTCTGTAATTCCCAACAAATGATGTTGATGTCCGCGGGTTTATGCATTTGTCATTGCAACCTAAATTAATTACAGGCCCCGCTACCACAGCTGTGGATTTTGCTGCACCGTCATCAAAGGCTTAATTGACCCAAAACACTTTATTAGAGTCCATCAAGTGAGAAAATTAAACGAAGAGAGGGACGTGTGACAGTCAGGGTCCCAACCTCCCCCTGTGTAGGCTGACACTACGGCCAATTAATTGTGATTTATCAAGACGTATTGTTGTGTCCACAGATGGCTAGGAGGAGGAGGAGGAGGAGGAGGAGGAGGAGGAGGAGGAGGAGGAGGAGGACGACGACGACGACGACGAAAATAGAGGAAAAGGAGGTGATGGGTGAGGGGTTAAAGTGTGGAAAGGAGGAAGAAGTAGCGGTATTGTATTGAGTTACAATGTAGATGAGAAGAAAGAGGAGAGGAGTGAGGGCTTAGAGGAGGAAAGATTGGCTGCTAGAGAGTGGACAGGAGGAGATAAAGAGTGAGAGTGTAAGGTTATTAGTGAGAAAAGGTTGTTGTTGTTCTTGTTGTTGTTGTTGATCAACCCTGGTCTATCTAGCCGGGCAGACCCATCAACCGCAGGCAAGCAAGCGCTACTACAAGGCCGTCCCCTGCAGTGAAACGATGTTTCTTTGCAGATGATACCGTCTCGTTATCAAGGGACTTGGGAACGCCGCATTTTCGCTCCTCCCAGTTGGCAAGGGCACCATTGCAGGATCCACCTCACCCGTTAGCTGGTTTTATGCTTACCACCCAGCGTTTTAAATGGCTTCCTTGGTTGCAGAAAACCACGAGGCTTGCACTTCAGTGTCGTAATAAAAAGTGAGAGGAAGGAAAAGGTGAAATAGGAAGTGAGGAGGGCAGACACAGAAACAGAATGATAAAGGAGATGGAAAAAGTACGGCAGAACTACATCAAGCAGTGGATGATGGTCGTCACCACCGAAAGCAAGGGAAGAACTGGGGGGGGGGAGGGGGGGAGGAAAGTTATGGTGTGAAATATGAGTAGGAAAGTGAGAACTGCGTGTCAAAAAGCGATAGTTTCAGCAAGGGGTGAGGACGTGGAAGTGAGGGGTGAGAGAAAGCAGTGAAAGTGCAGAGGAAGAGGGGTGACAGAGTGTATAGACGAGTGGGAACGATGGAAGTGATGGAGAATTTGTGGAGTAAAGCAAGAGGATGAAGGACAAAGAAGACTGCCGAGAGAAACTGAAAATGTGAATGAAAGGGTGAGCAGACGAAATGGCTTGAAAGAAAAGAAAATTATGGGTATCAGAGATTCTCGATTTGGGAAGGAATGGGATGGGATGATGCACAGGAAGGGGAAAGTTGCATGAGGAAGAACAAGCGTGGGAGACGATAAAGACAGAAAATAATGAAAAGAGAGTAATAGAAGGAAGGGATGATGAGTTCAGTGAGAAAAGTATGAAGAGAAAGAGGAAAGCTGTGGGATAATGAGTGAGTGTGAGACGAAAATATAGAAATCATTAACTGAAGAGGTAAGTAGGAGGACAAAGAAAGGAGGAGAGGATGGGATGTTAAAGAAAACATAAACAATTCGATGAAGAGTTGTGCGACAATAGGCAAAGAAAAAGGTAGAAAGGAAGAAGTAGAAGTTCAGAGAGGAGCAGAAAAACAGGCGGGTAAGGAGGAAAGCAGGAAGCTCAAGGAAATTCTCTCTCTCTCTCTCTCTCTCTCTCTCTCTCTCTGTAAATACGTAGATACATAGATATACCGACTGATGAGACGGAATGAGAAGTGAACTGAAAGGTTAAAATCTGGCGAAAGTTAAAGTACAGAAAAACCAGGGGTATGCGTGGAAGGGAAAAATAGTTAAAAAGGAAAGAAAGGAAAAGTACACCGAGTGGCTAAGAATATAAAGGACGAAGTGGAAGAGAAATGTGACGACAAAAATAAATAACACTCATTTGGTAAGAATGGCTTCGGTGTTCCATTCCAGGTAACAAAAGAAAGTTCTGTTTAGTTGAGAGTGAATCATCAGAGCCTGGGACTGTCATACTGGTACCATGAGCCTTCTTATGCTCGGAAAAACTTTAGCACTTTTTTTTAGCTAACTCCAGACGATTATATTCAGGTAGTAGTGTGTTACATGTCCTGAAAGTGTACTGAATATGAATAAATAGAATTTTAAAAATCTGGACATGAAAGAGAAAAATAACTTGAATTAACGAGAAAAAGGACACAATTATGACCAGAAATAAATGAAATAACAGTCGAAATAATACCCTACGGAGAAAATTAATCTATTTCACACGAAGCCTAATTTTCTAATCCCGGTTTTCCTTATTTCTAGTTCTTAGGAGAGTCGTTTCTTACTGGATGAGTTAAGTACAGCCTTCATTAACTCCTGAGCCATGTGAGGGAGTCCAATGAACTTTTGTGGTCGTCTGCAGCATTATATTTAAAAAAAAGCCCTTCCTCGAAATGAAACGGTTAAAATGGAGAGAGGCAAAGGGATCTTAAAAGGCAATAAACGAACGAATATTAGAGATCAAAGCAAAAATTCACGAGCAAAAGCTTCATTATGTGATAGCTAAAAAAAATAAAAAAATCCCTCTTGGACATTAATTTCCTGGTGGCCTATTACCTTAGTTTATTCCTGTTAGATATGGACAATTTTCCTCTATTCAGGAAAGCCATCTGGTTCTAGGGGGGTCACTGAAAGTTGTATGTAACCCACCCAGTTCGAACAGCTTGTCCTCCTAAACTGAATAAAAGTGCCTGGGGATAGGAAAAATTATAGGACTACATAATAGATAGATAGATAAATAGATAGATAGAGAGACAGATAGAAGTTACTTGTAGAGAAGTATATTTTAGACTTGTGGTCGAGCGGCTTTTATATCTTGTAGTAGTTTCCCCACCAGATGTCATGTAGTGACGGGAGAGGTAAAGAATAGTATGGGACTATTTTTATTTGTCTTGGAAATATTAAACAGGTATAACAGTATAAGTCCCGGGTAGCTACCTCCCTGTCTCGCTATCTCTCTCTCTTTCTGTTCTAAGGCTAATCTCCGTCTCGACCTCTCTCTAGGGTCGCTTGTCTCCTTCTAAACTCTCTTTTATTCTTTCTCTATCCGTAGATTTGATCTCACTTGTTACTCCACCAATATTTATTTCCTTCACAGGGGCGAAACATTTTTCAATATTAACTATGCAAGTTCCCTTCTTCAACTGAACTTCCCCATTCATGTGATTAATAATGAATGAATGTACTGATGCAGGAAGATAAAAGAGGAAAGAATCAACCAATTGCATTTGCCAGCAGACAAACAAGAGGTGCGGAGAAAAATTATAGCACTACAGACTTAGAGGCACTTGCAGTGATTTTTGCATTACAAAAGTTTCGAGATTTGGTATATGGTTACGAAATCCACTTATTCACCGACCATAAACCACTGGTGGGTATGTTTAAAGAAAAACTCCTTTCTGGGAGGAGAGCAAGATGGAAATGTACAGTTGAAAACTACAATGTACAAATACATTATATACAAGGTAAAATTAATATAGTAGCTGACGCATTATCTAGGAACCCGAACACAATTCAGGTCGCGGCGTTAGATCTCAAAGGAAATATCCCAAACCACGAGGATATCGCAAAGGCACAAAGACTTGACCCAGTATGGTCAAAAGTAATATACAAGTTAGAAAGTGGAGATGACATACAATTACCCAAACTGCATGTCCCACTTGAACAATTCACAATGGTCAATAATACATTATACAAAATTAACTCTAAACAACCAAAACGCCAAAGAAATACTAACCAGTTGGTAGTACCTAATGACATGATACCCCAAGTATTACGAATGATACACGACAGCCCACATGCAGGACACCCTGGAAAGGATAAGACATTCAACCAAGCCCAGCTTATCGCATACCACACTCCCAACGTACACTTGCAAATCAGTATGTCGATGAAATGTTAAAGCTTGGAATTATTGAGCCTTCAGTTTCTCCGTGGAACGCTCCCCTTTTCTTTGTGCCCAAGAGAAATGGAGAAATGCGTGCGGTAGTAGATTACCGTAAACTAAATAATCACACCATCCCAGACTGATTTCCCATGCCATTGCTAAGTGATGTTCTACAGAATATTGGTCCTGAGAATAATATATTCTCGACCATCGATCTCCTAAACGGATACTATCAGATTCCGGTATCTCAGGAGTCACGTAAATACACTGCCTTTTCAACAAACAGAGGCCATTATCAATATACAAGAATGCCAATGGGACTGAGGACAGCCCCCGGTACGTTCCAGCGTCTTATGAATTACGTATTGTCCGGAATTTTAGGACAAGGAATATTTGTTTATCTTGACGATATTATTATCCCAACAAATAAATCACTAGAGAAAAGGACCGAGAAAACTTCCACATAGAATAAAGGGAACAAACAAACGAAGAGTGAGACACGACTCACAACTCATCTTCACTCAAGTTACTCATCGCTACTCATTCACTC
Organism: Coenobita brevimanus; assembly: GCF_032717465.1. Classification (NCBI taxonomy): domain Eukaryota; kingdom Metazoa; phylum Arthropoda; class Malacostraca; order Decapoda; family Coenobitidae; genus Coenobita; species Coenobita brevimanus. Next base: position 14,820,644 of record NC_136976.1, on the reverse strand, counting down.
ACCACAGCTACCAGTGTGGGAAGCCGACGTCACCATGTGCTGAGATGACATCACAACGCGAGTCTGCCATGCCAAGCAACGTGTGACTGACACCAGGCACTTCTCACCCACTACTCATTACTCATTATTCACATAGCTCCTACTCATATTCACTTATTTTCACAGTTAAGTTGGAAATTCGACGTTCTATGCTGAGGTTTGCCTGGGACAGCCGTTAACCACTACAAATACCAGGCCATGGAGTTTCCTGAGTAATATCGTCCATCAACACACCACTAGAATTATCAAGAGATCTTCAATCAAACCTGTATTTTCTTCCAAGATCTCCCATCTTATGGAACGGAGGTGCTGAGCGACAGGAACAACATCACACGTACTCGCCAAAAGCGCGGTTTGTTCGATCTGGGTGGCGCAATTCTTGGGAACATCTTTGGATTGGCTACAGAGGATGACCTTAAAGAAATAAACAACAAATTTAATAAGATAGCTCAGGTACTAACATACCAGGATAAATTCATCACAGGACAGAACTCGGCAATGAAGACAATTGTGAAAAATCTGAAACAAGCAGAAAACGTAGCTCTCGAGAATATAGATAAAATAAATGACTTAGAGGGCAACGTTACTCTTTTCCAGCACTTCTCCATCATCACAGAACATATTGACACGATTCTACTACAATTAGAGAACACTAGAGATCATTTCAGGGCACTTATGCAAGGAATTTCGAATGCTGGTGATGGCAAGATCACGAATGACTTACTCCCAGTTCATGAGCTACGTCAGATAGTTAGTCAAGGCATACATAAACATAAATTGAAACCATTGTTCCGCAGTAGGGAATTTATGCAATATTACCCATACTTAGAAGCAACACTAACACCAACATCAGTGATAGTTCATGTACCATTCATCACGGAAGACCTGTTCACAGTATACCAAATACACCCCTTCCCCTATAGAAACAACAACACTTTAGTCATCATCAACATCAACACAGACACCGAACTCATCATGGTCTCCAAGAGACGAGACACTGTCACTTTCGCAAGTGAGTCAACGATTGAGCGAAAGTGCCGCACATCCTTACATGCTGTTCATCTTTGTCCTGCATACATTTTCACGTTTCAGCCTACTGATACGGTCCCTTGTGAAATGGCTATCATCAGCAATAACAATATTCATCATCATTGCAACTTCACTTTTGCTCCAGATAAACTTGTACACCATCAGCGCATTGGACACTCGCAGTTTTTTTATTTCCCTCATAACACATCAGTTTACATAGTCTGTCCAGATATACCACCATCTCATACATCAGCCTCAGGATTATACATAGCACCAGACTACTGTGCGGTATTTACACCATCCATGTCTACTTTTTCCACCATCAATCACTACGCCATTATCAACCATACACACAAACATTTCCACCCACTGCCTGATATGAACTTAAACATGAGCACAAGTATTAAGCTGACTTCACCTAAGTTTGAAACTATGCAGCTGATCAATGAAACAATGAAGCCCTGGGAAGATTTGAGTTTGAGTATGTTCAACCCATATTATGTGTATAGCCAAGCACCTTCTGTCTTTATAATCATCTGCATTGTGGTTGCAGTATTGCTGTTGGCAATGCACAGAATGCATGCAAGAATTGCTAATTTGGAGTCATTGTTTAGTGGGGGGAGAGTTAACATCACAGTTAACCACCCTGAATGAAGTGTATATATTTTGTATATAGTATTAATTATATATATAAAAAAAATAATAATAATAATAATAATAATAACACAATGAAGAATGACCCATATATGACAGACCAGTACCATTATCTTTGAATGAAATATTAATAACTCTTACAATAATCTTAATTTTAAACTATTTTTATTCTTGCATGTATGCATTTCACTATAATATCCCAAGTACATACTGTATTACAGTTAAATAATTTACTTTAATGCATTTATTCCAATATGTATACAACTTATTTAAAATGTAGTATTACTGAATAATCACTATTTACTATGAATAATATATGTATACAATATTCATACAATTATGTTACTTTACAATATTATGTATTTCACTTAATTAGCTTATAAGTTCATTATAATGTGTATGTAGTATGTATTAATATATTATAACTATTAAATGTCGATGGTACGCCATTTTCGCGCGGCCGAGCAAATATAGGACTACATAATAGATAGATAGATAAATAGATAGATAGAGAGACAGATAGAAGCAGGAAGTCAAATGATGAGAAGGTGTTGTGTCTGCGAGAATCTAGCAGCGCTAAACATGCTTACACGGAGGAAAGCTGACGACAGCGGCCAGTAAGGAGATGATGTAGTTAGCTGTCAGCAGTCCTCTCGTGAGAAAGATCTGTTGCTATGAGGAACATATGTGACACACCCCTACTACACCAGATTTTAGAAAAGAGAGTTTAGAAGGATACAAGCGACCCTAGAGAGAGGTCGAGACGGAGATTAGCCTTAGAACAGAAAGAGAGAGAGATAGCGAGACAGGGAGGTAGCTACCCGGGACTTATACTGTTATACCTGTTTAATATTTCCAAGACAAATAAAAATAGTCCCATACTATTCTTTACCTCTCCCGTCACTACATGACATCTGGTGGGGAAACTACTACAAGATATAAAAGCCGCTCGACCACAAGTCTAAAATATACTTCTCTACAAGTAACTACAAAGTCTTTATGACAAAATGAGATGGATGATATTGCTCCCCATCAGACTGAAGATAATGAAATCGAGAAAAAATCAGCAAAAGGTAACAAGCGAATGCAGAAAACACAAACGCGCTAAATGTAAAAAGAAAAATGCTACAGATAGAAACAAATTGTAAAACATATCCCTCACCCACCAAATGGCCAAAAGAGAATAATAGATTTCAGATGAAAGAGGGAGAGAGAGAGAGAGAGAGAGAACATGGTAAGAGGAAATCCCAGATAAAAAAAATAAATAAAAATAAAAATCTCACCCACGTTTACTTCCCAGGCTCATCTAAACGTGAACGCGGTGGACTACAGGCTGAAGTTGTCCTACGCCTAAAGTTCCCATCTTTCTGGGGGGATATGGAGGGAGCTGAGGAACGTTTGTATAATTCAAGGTGATGGGTTATATCAGTGCCATAGTGTGAAGGGATCCCCTTCCAGCTACGAGTTAATGAATAAAAGAGATGAACAAATAATTTTATATGTAAGAATTAGAGAGGAAAACATCACACTCCTCTACACAATAAAACAGGAAAAAAAAAAAAGAGAGTGACAGGAGTGGGCAGCCCTTCCAGGGCCAGCGGATGTGTTTACATGGAGGGAACCCATAAGCAGCGGTGACAGAGACGGAGCAGAGGGGCAGGGTCACACTGGAAGAGAATCAAGAACTAAGCTACCAACATGAGATCAGACTTGATCCTAAACCTCTTCATTTCAAGTGGCTCTTTCACTTCTGATTAAAGTCGTTTACACTTAGCCAGAACAATATAATCTATGCGTTGTCAGAGTTGGTGTGAATCCTGCAAACATAAACATACTACCAGTGCCCACTTCAAATGTCAGCCTCGACTTTGATCTCGTGCCCTGTTCTCATGTTTCATGCATTGCGAGATGAGTACACTGATCACCAAACCATACAACGATGGTAGTCTTCATAAAACTAAACACTGCTGAGTGAAGGTAGGAAGATCATAACAATTCACGAGGGAGAGGCCTGGACCCATAACACCAACGTTACGAGAGGTCCCCACAGTGCTGGAATATATCGAGGGGCGGTAGCAACAACAAATCACCCTCAAGCGAGCAGTCTAGATTTTAAACCGACACGCACAGTAAATACCACAAGTCAGGAGGATAGCGCGAGAAAATGAACTGCAATGGTTACGTGAAATAAACTCTCCCTTCTCCAGTATATATTTGTGTATATCTGTCTCACTATGAATTTACTGACTATGCGTTATAGGTGTGGTCACAACACTGAAATGAAATGTTCTCTATAGATCTGATTAAAGAGAGTCTCTTACATTATTTATTATATTTTTAGAGCTTGGACATCGTAGAAAGAATGAAAAAACAGAACAGACAGCATACCGTATACAAACAAAGTCGACAAAAGAATGAGGGAAGGCAGACCGAGAGAGGGGTGGAAATGCTGTAATGGCGTACAAAAGAGCAGGCTGGTGTGAATGGTGGGAGAGCGCAGTGAGGAAACAAATAGGTCAGACTCATCACCCCGAGCATTTCTTTATTTAATCCTTGCTTCTCACAGTCGACTTTACTTTAGTTTCGGAAAGTAACGAGAAGAGGGAAAGTTAATGAAGGCTGCACTGACCTTCTCCAACTCGAACAGTCTATCATATGATGAATAAAATCTAATGCAAGTAGCAAGAATAAATTATAAAATGCATCATCGGACTGAGGTGGTTAGAAGTCGCTTCCATAGTCACAGATCTTTGTTGTAACGCTAACCAGTGAAGCCTTACCTCCCCAGTCACAGCTTCCACAGTCAATTTTTACAGTGATGCTAATGAGCGCAGGAGCAATTAACAAGAGTATTATTAGCACAGTTATCAAGGAAAGTTTACGTTAGTGAGTTACATGCATCCTCGGTGACACGTACTATGCCGGAGATACTCCTTGTAAAACAAAAACTATAACCGACCCATAATCCATAACCTTTCATGACGGAGATGTCTCTTATTATTATTTTCTCATTTATTCTTGTTCCCTCCATGCGATTTTGACAAACTCTGGAAGGATTTCTTGTAATGAAGGGATTAATGGAGACCATATATAAACGCAGTTAGTTCAAATATTTTCTCACAGGCTAAACAATATCGTGTAAAGAAAATATCAAATATGAAATACATCAGATTACAGGAATAATTTCTTCTTCAGTTTGAGAAGTTTCTTTTAAGTTAAATAAAAACCGTGTGAACGTAGAAAGTGCATAAGCCAAAAAATCTTCTTCCGAATAAACAAGGTAAAAACGTTTGAACAGACCCCATTTTGTGGGAGTCAGGGATCTGAAGTTCCCCAGTAAAAGAGTATTAAAGTTAATCACCCGATCAACTAAATTATAGTTATTCTCGACATAAATTTAGTTATACTCACAAACTATCAGAGCTCATGACATATTCGTATATATATAAAAGAATGTTTATCTGTCTGTCTGTGGAAACCGAGGGGGATGCATATAGAACCCGCTAAATAGCTCTAATAAGTGTAACTTTTTAAGGTGAATTTAGTTGTGTACAAAAAGGTTGCTAAACTTTTGCGAAACGATGTAAAACTGTAAAAACGTGGATTTTTTTAGTGTTCCTCTTTTGGCTCAGGTTGAAACTATACTTTTTTTTCGGTGCTTCTAACAATGCCTTTTGGAGCGTCGGAGCGCAGCACGCCAAGCGAGAGAATGTTTATTTCTGTTTGGCTCTCCTCCATGGAAATCGAGGGGATGCATATAGAACAATCTGAACTGCTCTAACAGGTGTTACTGTTTCCGACGATTTTATATGTGTACATTACACTTGTAAAAATGACACCCATGACAGGCAACATTAGAATTAATTGGAAAATATCAAATCTGTATGGCGGAAACGCGGTAACCAATTACCGGTGTTTTTTACATCTACAACCATATCATTATGAGCTACAACGGGTTGGGTGGGTGGGCAGGGAGGGTTGGGTGAATGGGCAGGGTTGATTGGATGGGTGGGTGTGGAGGAGTAGGGTGGGTGTGTAGGAGTAGGGTGGGTGGGAAGGTGGGTGGGGTTGTTTTGGCAGGGTTGAGTGAGCGTGGTGGAGAGGGCGTGAGTGTGTGAATGGGTGAACAGGATGGATGGGTGAGTGGGTGAAGAGAATGGGTAGGAAGGTCGGTGGGTGGATGGGTAAAGTAGCTAGATGTGTGGCAGGTAGGTGTGTGGGTGCACCGGATGGGTAGGAAGGGCCATGGTAGGAACAAGTCCGTGGGGACTATATCCCTGGGGAAATAACCCAAGGAGGAACATACGTTGAATGGGTAAACTGGGATCCCTGGGGTCGACTCCAGGGTTCCAGGCAATACCGGTATGCACGATCATAGGATTCTACCCGGGATGTACAAAGGACCCTTGATGGTAAATATCTTTGTTTTATAATACTCAGCACACTAACGAGGCATATCTAATTCACAGAAACTAGGGAAAACAAAGGTTCAAAGGATTGTTTTCGGATGTTCTCGGCACGACTTGCTAATTCACCAGCGGCGGGAGGTAAACTTTTACTGTTGAGAGGTACGCTAGCCTAAAGGTGAACTGGCTGCACTGATGTCGTTTGAGAAAAATAACTCCAAATTAGAATTCTCGGAGAACGCTATAAAAAAAAAAAAAAAAAAAAAAAAAAAAGTGCCACTCTGCAAGCTTTGGGGAAGCTGTTACATTTTCCACTGCAGCAATTTGACCTACTCGAGCACAGCTTATTTTTGAAACTGAGGAACAACAATAAGCTCGTTCTTCTATAAAACCTTTTAATTGCATAGCATTTTACCATTACATTAACAAATAACTTCTACGGCCGAGTAAAAATAAAAAATGCTAATAACTCCACAGTTAGGGTTACACGTGACCTAAAATCCTGGGAAGAAAAGAGGAATGCAAGCGAACCTGGCCGAACAGAACAGGGGTTTTAAAAAAGGCTGACTGTGAATGCTGGTATTTGCTGCAATAGAACTGATTGCTGCGGGATTGTCATTACATGCAGCAATTTTGGCGTGACGACAGATGAAGATAGACGACGTATGGATAGGAAGAATAGTGGGTAAATGGATAGGTACATAGATAAACAGCAAAAAGATTTAAACAGAAAAAAAAAGATAGCTGGCTGTCAATGCATTCCAAATGGACCTTTCAGCTAATTGACAATACAACGATTAAACCCGGAAATGGATATTGGCGAGTGAAAAAAGCGAAAAATTATAAAATGACGGAAAAAGGATTTAAAAAAAAAAGCTAGATTTTGGTGATCGACATTAAAAAGAAAACAAGAAAGAAATAGAGGAAGCAGAGCAAAAAAAAAGTGGGGGTAGGACCTAAAACAAAAATATTACAAAGAATATGAAACAGTGACAGGAAGCTGAAAAAAACCTGAAATAGGATCTCATATATAAAAAAAAAAAAAAAGAGAGAACGGAAAAAAATGAGGATACAGAAAGATGCATTGCTGATATGATATTACGTGAAAGAGGGTAGCAAGATGAAAAAGGTGATAAATGAAAAACAGCAGGTCCTCACATGAGAATTTGAAAAGAAAAGTTCGGGAAAAGATATGGACGGAAAAACGCAAAAAATAAGTATGATCCTGCATAGAATAAAAAGAACAGATGAAAGTGTACTGCACTTGTATATAAAAAAATATATATATATAGACTGGTTAAGAGAAAGCAAGAGAGGAAGCAGGAACTAAAATCAATCAATCAATCAATCACCTCCTGTGGCACCCTCGGGGATGCACAGGGCCTCGATGAACTCACACCACCACATCCTATCTTGTGCTAACTCCTCAAGATCTCCCCAACACTCATCTCCAGCTTCCCGTCTCATTGTCCTCACCCACGTCTCTTTTGACCTTCCTCTACCTCTCCTACCAGGTGCCACCCACCCTGGTGTACCTCGTACTATTCCCTGTCTCCTATACACATGTCCCAGCCACTTCCATCGTGAGAATCTAACATATTCATCGATCGGCTGCACTCCCGTTATTTCTCTAATTCTACTATTTGGGATCCTTTCCCACCACTTAACTCCTAATATTCTTCTAAGTGCTTTTTTTTCCAAACACCAAGAATTTATTTTCCATAGTCACTGTGCTGTACCAAGACTCGTGTCCATAAATTAAGATACTCCTAACCATTACCTTATAAAGTTTGATTTTTGTATGCACAGAGAAATTGTTATTATTCCAAATATTTTTAAGCATTCCCATTGCCTGATTAGCCTTCTTTAACCTTTCCTCGAATTCAAAGTTCAAAGAACCATCCTTGGCTAAATAAGTACCTAAATATTTAAACCTATCAACTTGCTTTACAACCATACCTCCAATTACACATTCCTGCGCATTTTCCATATTCATATTGATTATTTCAGTTTTTCCACAATTAATAACCAAACCCACCTTGCGACCTTCATTCACCAAACAGTCCAACACTCTCTGCATCTCTTCTGGCCCATCACAAATCAAAACTATATCATCTGCATAATCTAAATCCAAAAGTTTCCTGTTCTCTCCCCAAAAAAAGTAAAACCCAGGCGGATAGGTAGGATCACGCATGGAGAACACATTGGAAAAAAAGTGAAAAGTGTATATATCTATATGAAAGAAAAAAAAATAATAGAAAACATGGGCTGGACAAGAGGAAGTACAAACACCAAATAACTTGGCAGAACGGTTGGCCAGGAAAAGACTGGGTTTGGAATTTATGGGGTGGGTGCAAGGGATAGCGGGTGTGGTTGAGGGAAGGAAGAGGGAGGAGATGGAGGGGGAGGGGGAGAAGAGAGAGTAAGGGAGGGAGGAAAGTGAAAAGAGTAAAGGGTGAGGGGGGGGAAATATTGGACGGAGGGAGGTAAAGCGAATAAACAGGGAAGGGATGGAGACGGAAGGGAAGTTGAGAGAGCAAGTGAGGGAGGGAGATACAGAAAGCAAGTGAGGATGGGAGGTACAAATAATACGAGACAGACAGACAGACAGACAGAGGTTTGTGATGGAGTGTGTGTGACTGCGTATAGACAACGGGGGGAGTTAGGGACAAAGAGTAGGACTGGGTGGCCTAGGAGTAAAGGGAGAGAGAGAGAGAGGAAAGGATAAGGGGCTTTAAGTAAATAAGGGGAGTTAGAAGAGAAAAGGGAAGATGGGAAGCTTAAGATGATGGGAGAATAAGAGGTAGAGACGATGAGGGAAAATGGTACGCTTAGTGGTGTGGAGAGGGATGTGGAAAGGAATAAACTGAAAGGAGTGGGAAGGGCCAAACAGAAGGAAACAGAGAGGGACAGAGGGAAGGAAACACAGAGTGGGGATGAGGGAGGGTAACGTGGTAGGGGATGGCGACAGGTAGAAAGGGATAAATATAAGGAAGCAGAAAAGCTAAGAGTCAAGGGCAAAGGGGTGTAAATGCAAGGTTAGGGATGAAGGAAGGGAGCTGAGTTGAAAAGAAGGGTCGACAGAATGAGACGGATAGCAAGAAATGAGGGAAGAAATCAACTAAGAGGATAAAAGTAAAAATGAAAGTAAAAGAGTAATTTTGAATAAGAGGAGGAAGCTGTGAGTGGCAAGAAATGAAAGGCAAAGGGGAATGAGCAGAAGCAAAGAGGGGTTTTGCGAATCACAGCAAGGAGGAAGGTAGTGTGGGATGAAAAGAGGGAAATGGATGAGACGTAGAAGAGCGGAAGAGTGACGACATTTACATGATGCTTAGGAGTAGAGGTAGGGAGGTATATTTCGTACGCCTGAACTTGGTGGAAATTTTCGTTCTTTTGTAGCCTGTTTCCCTGAATATGACAATATTGCGCTTTAATCATTCCAAAGAACTTCCTCATGACTAGCATCATGTTCTAGTATTAATCTCTTGTAACTTCCCATTATTTTCTGAGTTCCTAAATAATTGAGGAGATGGAAGGAGCACTTTGAGGATTTGTTGAATGTAGAGAGTGAGAGCAGTGGAGTATAAGTGGTTGGGGAATGGCTGGGAGAAGAAGAGATGAGAGGAGGGAGGAAGAGATCAGTAGGGCGGAAGTAGTGGAAGCGATGAAGAATATTAAATTGGGAAAGGCCTCAGGAATTGATGGAGTGTGTGGTGAAATGCTTAGGTATGGGGGTGAGATTGTTGTGGAGTGGATATGGAAGTTGTGTAGATTGGCTTGGGAAGAGGGAAGGGTTCCAGAGGACTGGAAATCAGGTATAATTGTTCCTCTGTACAAAGGAAAAGGGGAGAGAGAAGTATGTGGTAACCATAGGGGTATTTGCCTTCTTAGTGTGACTGGTAAAATATATGGTAGAATACTCATTGATAGGGTTAGGCATATGACAGAGGAGCTAGTTGGAGAAGAACAAGGGGGATTTAGGAAGGGAAAAGGGTGTGTAGATCAGATATTTGTTCTAAGATGTTTAGTGGAGAAGTATCTAGAGAAGGGAAGGAAAGTGTATGCTGCCTTCATGGACTTGGAGAAAGCTTATGACAGAATAGATAGGCAAGGTATGTGGAAGGTATTAAGAATATATGGAGTGGAGGGGAAATTGTTGAGTGCTGTGAAGAGTATGTACGAGGGAGCTAGGGCTACGGCGCGAGTGGATGGTGAGTTGAGTGAGTTCTTTGATCTCAATGTGGGACTGAAACAGGGGTGTGTGATGTCTCCATGGCTGTTTAATTATATGGATGGGGTTGTAAAGGAGGTGCAAGGTAGGGCAGTGGATATGGGGCTGGCCCTAATGAATGAGGGTGAGATTTGGAAGCTTCCAGTGTTGCTGCTTGCTGATGATACAGTATTGTTGAGTGAAGATGAATGGGAGTTGCAAGGTTTGGTGAATGAATTTGGGACAGTGTGTAGGAGGAGGAAGCTGAAAGTTAATGTAAACAAAAGTAAAGTTATGGTGTTTGAGAGTAATGAAGTCACAGAGTGTGCAGTGAGGTTGGATGGTGAGGATATGGAGAATGTGAGTGCATTCAAGTACTTGGGTAGTGTGATGAGTAAGGATGGAACTTTGGGGGATGAAGTACGTGAAAGGGTACAGCAGGGAAGAAAGGTTGTTGGTACACTGAAAGCAGTGATGAGAAATAGGGAGGTGAGTATGGAAGTTAAGAAGTCACTGCATGATGGTATTGTGATCCCTACCCTGACGTATGGAAGCGAGGCATGGACCTTGCAAGAGGGGAACAAGTCAAGAGTGAGAGCAGTGGAAATGAGTTACTTGAGAGGAGCATGTGGAGTGACGTGGAGGGACAGGTTGACCAATGAAGAAGTAAAGGAACGTTGTGGGGTAGATGTGGATGTGGTTGAGAAGATTAGGAGAAATACACTGAGGTGGTTTGGACATGTGGAGAGGATGGAGAATGAAAGACTGACTAAGAGGGTGTATGTAGGTGAGGTGGAGGGAGGGAGAGGGAGGGGTAGACCGAGGATGAGGTGGAGGGATGGAGTCGAGAGGTATATGAGGGAGGGGGGGGTGAGTTGGGGGGAGGGTAGTCAAATGGTGGGTGACAGAGTGACTTGGAGGCGTTTTGTCTGCGGCCACCCTTTGCGGGATTAGGGCGTCGGGCTATAGATAGATAGATAGATAGACTAAATAATTTTAAAGTATTTAATCGAAATAGGGCCACCAATAAAGGCAAGAGATCATGGTAGAGAGCGTTGATTAGAAAAATAAGATCACCAACATTAAAACAGAAAAGAAACTGAGAAAAAGCAATACATTTTTCCTTTGCGAATGTGAATACACCATAGGATTAAAATGGTTAATACTGAATTTGGAGGATAAAGCTGAGTTTAGGAAATGAGGGAAGGGTTGGACAGTGGAAATGATACTAGAGTTTTACTATTTTGAGCTAAAGGGAGCCAAAAGATGGTGAAAATGATGGAAGAATCTGCCCAAGTTAACCCTCTTGTGGCCGGAACAAATCTAGTGTTCTATTTAAGCTACGCCACATAATTCTATCAAGCTGAGAGTGAGTTATAGGGGTCTGGTAGTAAGTCACCATTAACTCTCTCCTTGTCAGGAAAACTCCAGTGTTTAGTTACAGCTATAGCGAGGCGATTCATTTAGCTAGACTGAATAATAGGACCCAAAAAGTGCAAATAATCGAAAAAAAAAGTGTAGTTCTTAGATAAGTGCAATAAAGAGTTAGTAACAAAAAGAGACGAGATGGTAAGCATATGGCGTATTGGGCAAAATAGAACTAGGATACCAAGAAAAAAAAAAAGCAAAATTCGAGTGGATACCAACGAAAAAAAAACAAAAATAGCAAAATTCGAGAGATCGATGGTGAGGGGAGGGCAGAGAGGGCAGAGAGCTGGCCCTGAACGAGAGGACGAGTCAGTGATTACAGTTAAAGGGGAAGGGAAATCAGGACTCAGCGGCTAAGGGAATGGGTGTAGAGAAAAGTCTGTGAGGACCTTAGATGAGGGGAGAGGGTGTGAGGTTGCTGGATTAAGGAGAGGTTTTGAGGGGAGAGCAGAAAGTGTGGGGATGGAGTGAGGGGTGAGAATGCGTATTTATAGAAACAGTATATATGACAGGAAGGCGAGAAGAGGGGTGAGTGTGAGGGGAGAGGGGTGAGAGTAAGGGGAGTGGGATGAGAGTGGGGGAGAGGGGTGAGTGTGAGGGGAGAGGGGTGAGAGTGAGGGGAGAGGGGTGAGAGTGAGGGGAGAGGGGTGAGAGTGAGGGGAGAGGGGTGAGAGTCAAAGGGGAGAGGGGTGAGACTGTATAAAGGAAAAGTATGTAAGAAAGAAGTGTGGAATCAGACGTAGTATGATGGGATGGGCAGGCCAGGGTTATGCTAAAATGGTGTGGTAGCGGTATGGAGAAAAGGAGTAATGAGAGACTGATTAAAAGGGTGTACAGGTCAGTAATGAAAAAAGGGAGAGAACGAAGGAGGCTTGAGAGAACGTGGAAGGATAGATTAAAATGTGAGAAATATATGTGGAACGCAGCAGGTTGAAATGCGGGGGTAATGGTGGTATGGATCGTTCTCAGTGATCTTTAACAAACAATAATGTGAGGCGACTGGGGTAAACCTAAATTCATTAAGGACATGCTCAAGGATAATTACAATCGTTTTCTGACAACCATGACGTATGACAGTTGACAGACTAAATAAAGTGAAAAAGACTGCACTCTGATTTCCAGCGATATCTTTTTGGAGAAGGTAATAGTGCATGAGCTTTCCATTATAGTAATAATAATAATAATAATAATAGTAATAATAATAATAATAATAATAATAATAATAGGTTCATGAAGAGCGTACGCGTTCAGGAAGGAATGAGTGAGGGGAGAGTGTGAGTCTGAGGGGAGAATGTGTGACGTTCGGGGAAAAGTTTGGATGATTGAGTGGAGGGAGTGAATGGAAATGAGTGAGGTAGAGGTGAAAGTGTGTGTGTGTGTGTGTGTGTGTGTGTCATAAAGACTTTGTAGTTACTTGTAGAGAAGTATATTTTAGACTTGTGGTCGAGCGGCTTTTATATCTTGTAGTAGTTTCCCCACCAGATGTCATGTAGTGACGGGAGAGGTAAAGAATAGTATGGGACTATTTTTATTTGTCTTGGAAATATTAAACAGGTATAATAGTATAAGTCCTGGGTAGCTACCTCCCTGTCTCGCTATCTCTCTCTCTCTCTCTGTTCTAAAGCTAATCTCCGTCTCGACCTCTCTCTAGGGTCGCTTGTCTCCTTCTAAACTCTCTTTCCTCACATCTCGTGTAGTAGGGTGTGTGTGTCACGTATCTTCCTCATGGCAACAGAACTTTCTCACGAGAGGACTGCTGACAGCTAACTGAATCATCTCCTTACTGGCCGCTGTCGTCAGCTTTCCTCCGTGTAAGCGTTTAGCGCTGCTCGCTTCTCGCAAACACAACACCTTCTCATCATTTGACTTCCTGCTTCTATCTGTCTCTCTATCTATCTATTTATCTATCTATCTATTATGTAGTCCTATATTTGCTCGGCCGCGCGAAAATGACGTACCATCGACATTTAATAGTTATAATATATTAATACATACTACATACACATTATAATGAACTTATAAGCTAATTAAGTGAAATACATAATATTGTAAAGTAACATAATTGTATGAATATTGTATACATATATTATGCATAGTAAATAGTGATTATTCAGTAATATTACATTTTAAATAAGTTGAATACATATTGGAATAAATGCATTAAAGTAAATTATTTAACTGTAATACAGTATGTACTTGGGTTATTATAGTGAAATGCATACATGCAAGAATAAAAATAGTTTAAAATTAAGATTATTGTAAGAGTTACTAATATTTCATTTAAAGATAATGGTACTGGTCTGCCATATATGGGTCATTCTTCTTTGTGTTATTATTATTATTATTATTATTATTATTTTTTTTTTTTTATATATATAATTAATACTATATACAAAATATATACACTTCATTCAGGGTGGTTAACTGTGATGTTAACTCTCCCCCCACTAAACAATGACTCCAAATTAGCAATTCTTGCATGCATTCTGTGCATGGCCAACAGCAATACTGCAACCACAATGCAGATAATTATGAAGACAGAAGGTGCTTGGCTATACACATAATATGGGTTGAACATACTCAAACTCAAATCTTCCCAGGGCTTCATTGTTTCATTGATCAGCTGCATAGTTTCAAACTTAGGTGAAGTCAGCTTAATACTTGTGCTCATGTTTAAGTCCATATCAGGCAGTGGGTGGAAATGTTTGTGTGTATGGTTGATAATGGCGTAGTGATTGATGGTGGAAAAAGTAGACATGGATGGTGTAAATACCGCACAGTAGTCTGGTGCTATGTATATTCCTGAGGCTGATGTATGAGATGGTGGTATATCTGGACAGACTATGTAAACTGATGTGTTATGAGGGAAATAAAAAAACTGCGAGTGTCCAATGCGTTGATGGTGTACAAGTTTATCTGGAGCAAAAGTGAAGTTGCAATGATGATGAATATTGTTATTGCTGATGATAGCCATTTCACAAGGGACCGTATCAGTAGGCTGAAACGTGAAAATGTACGCAGGACAAAGATGAACAGCATGTAAGGATGTGCGGCACTTTCGCTCAATCGTTGACTCACTTGCGAAAGTGACAGTGTCTCGTCTCTTGGAGACCATGAAGAGTTCGGTGTCTGTGTTGATGTTGATGATGACTAAAGTGTTGTTGTTTCTATAGGGGAAGGGGTGTATTTGGTATACTGTGAACAGGTCTTCCGTGATGAATGGTACATGAACTATCACTGATGTTGGTGTTAGTGTTGCTTCCAAGTACGGGTAATATTGCATAAATTCCCTACTGCGGAACAATGGCTTCAATTTATGTTTATGTATGCCTTGACTAACTATCTGACGTAGCTCATGAACTGGGAGTAAGTCATTTGTGATCTTGCCATCACCAGCATTCGAAATTCCTTGCATAAGTGCCCTGAAATGATCTCTAGTGTTCTCTAATTGTAGTAGAATCGTGTCAATATGTTCTGTGATGATGGAGAAGTGCTGGAAAAGGGTAACGTTACCCTCTAAGTCATTTATTTTATCTATACTCTCGAGAGCTAAGTTTTCTGCTTGTTTCAGATTTTTCACAATTGTTTTCATTGCTGAGTTCTGTCCTGTGATGAATTTATCTTGGTATGTTAGTACCTGAGCTATCTTATTAAATTTTTTGTTTATTTCTTTAAGGTCATCCTCTGTAGCCAATCCAAAGATGTTCCCAAGAATTGCGCCGCCCAGATCGAACAAACCGCGCTTTTGGCGAGTACGTGTGATGTTGTTCCTGTCGCTCAGCACCTCTGTTCCATAAGATGGGAGATCTTGGATCATGACGAGCATAGTTGACTTCGCCTGTTCTAGTTTCCATTTCGCTAACTTCACCATTTCATCCACTTCCTTGGTGATATGTGATTGTGAAACATAATTCCCTATCTTGAAGTCCAGAGTTCGCATCGGCGTCGCAAGTCTTTCTATATAAGTAGGTAAGTCATACAAGTAATCTAGACTTATTTCAGTACTCATGACGTCCTTGACGATTGTAGTCGTGGCCGTTGGAGCTATGAGGCATCCTTGTCGTACTATATGCTTGGGGTCTAGGTGCGCATATACCCTTACTATGTATAGGAGAATCCATAGCATAAGTCCCTTCATCGTAACCTACCGAAAAAAAAAAAAATCTATTAATTTCCTATAAAGCTGTGGTTGATGATAGTGATGATGTGCGTTACGGTTGGCTGTTATTTCAATTATAGAAGGAGTTTAAATCGATATTTAATTCCCGTAAATGATGTACTGTAGATTTCAGTGGAATAGTTGCACCTATGTTCGATTGTTTGGTATATGACCTTAATTTCTTTTTGTAATCATTGTTGTGTTCTTGCTTGGTTTCTTGAGGTACGTTCACCTGTTCGGTTGTATCCGAGGCTGAATAATTATGTGATAATTCCCTTGAAACTCGTTTTAAATGGTCAATATGAACTTGTTTTCCTCGCCACTTGAAAGTGACTTAATTAAAACTTTGTTTGCCTTTATGTTAATTACTCTGTATGGGCCCTCAAATTTAGGGGATAATTTATTGTCTCTCGTATGAATGACTCCGTAAACAATGTCTCCTAAGCTGATAGGTGAATCTTTTTGCCTTTTTGTTAAATGCCTCCGTCATTTCTTCCTTGGACATCGTTAATTGTTTTTTGCACTCTTTTGTGTATGTCCTGGAATTCACGTAAACGGAGTTTAGAGTAATCATCGTAATTGTATATAGGCATGCTGTCACCTTCTAGGAGCTCATATGGTAATTTTTTATCCGTGCCATATATAATGAAATGTGGTGTGTCACCAATGGATTTATTTATAGACCCATTAATGGAGGCCTCTACTCTGGGAATCCAATCATCCCAGCTTGCATAATTTTCACTGAGAATGTGTCGTAGCACATCTAATACCTTTTTATTTTGTCTCTCTACCAACCCATTCGATGCTGGGTGATAGGCCAAAACGTTAACCTTTTTAATGTTGTATTGTTTACATATTTCTTGTAAGATCTCAGAATTAAATTCTCCTCCATTATCACTTATTAATACCTTTGGGGTAGTAAAGCGACATATTACATTATCTGTTATTGCCTTTGCTACTGTCTCTGCTGTCTTATCTTTAATTGGAGCTAAAATGACATAACGGGAAAAATGATCCGTTGCTACGAATAAGTATAGGTTATTATTGTATGATAATGGCATCTTGAGTAAATCAACAGCGACAACGTCCCATGGCTGATGTGGTACTGGGTAATTACCCATCGGTGCAGGTGTGATTGGGTATCCTTTGTGTTTCGCACATGATTCGCATCTGTCTATATGATTGTGTATATCTCTTCGTAATGAAGGCCAGTAATATAATAGCTGGGCTTGGTTGAATGTCTTATCCTTTCCAGGGTGTCCTGCATGTGGGCTGTCGTGTATCATTCGTAATACTTGGGGTATCATGTCATTAGGTACTACCAACTGGTTAGTATTTCTTTGGCGTTTTGGTTGTTTAGAGTTAATTTTGTATAATGCATTATTGACCATTGTGAATTGTTCAAGTGGGACATGCAGTTTGGGTAATTGTATGTCATCTCCACTTTCTAACTTGTATATTACTTTTGACCATACAAGGTCAAGTCTTTGTGCCTTTGCGATATCCTCGTGGTTTGGGATATTTCCTTTGAGATCTAACGCCGCAACCTGAATTGTGTTCGGGTTCCTAGATAATGCGTCAGCTACTATATTCATTTTACCTTGTATATAATGTATTTGTACACTGTAGTTTTCAACTGTACATTTCCATCTTGCTCTCCTCCCAGAAAGGAGTTTTTCTTTAAACATACCCACCAGTGGTTTATGGTCGGTGAATAAGTGGATTTCGTAACCATATACCAAATCTCGAAACTTTTGTAATGCAAAAATCACTGCAAGTGCCTCTAAGTCTGTAGTGCTATAATTTTTCTCCGCACCTCTTGTTTGTCTGCTGGCAAATGCAATTGATTGATTCTTTCCTCTTTTATCTTCCTGCATCAGTACAGCCCCTAATCCTTTAACTGATGCGTCTGTACAAATAAGAAATGATTTCGTGTAATCTGGATATGCTAAACAAGGTGCATTCGTTAGTTTAATTTTTAGATTGTTAAATGCCCTTTTTTGTTCTTCTTCCCATTGGAATACAGCATCTTTTTTGAGTAGTTGGAATAGAGGGAAGGCTATATGAGAGAACTGTGGTACGAAGGACCTATAGTACCCAGCCAGACCTAAAAATTGTCTAACTTCGTCAGTCGTAGTGGGTTCAGGAAAATCTCTCACTGCCTGTATTTTGTCATCAGTGGTGTGAATACCATCAGAACTTAATTTGTGGCCTAAGAAATTTATTTCCTTAAAAGCAAAATTTGCATTTAGAAAGTTTAATTTTTAATCCAGCATCACTAAGCTTTTGTAAGAGTAAGTCTAATTTCCTGAGATGATCCTTAATATTCCTCGTTGCGATAATAATATCGTCAAGATAAACAAATATTCCTTGTCCTAAAATTCCGGACAATACGTAATTCATAAGACGCTGGAACGTACCGGGGGCTGTCCTCAGTCCCATTGGCATTCTTGTATATTGATAATGGCCTCTGTTTGTTGAAAAGGCAGTGTATTTACGTGACTCCTGAGATACCGGAATCTGATAGTATCCGTTTAGGAGATCGATGGTCGAGAATATATTATTCTCCAGGACCAATATTCTGTAGCACATCACTTAGCAATGGCATGGGAAATCTGTCAGGGATTGTGTGATTATTTAGTTTACGGTAATCTACTACCGCACGCATTTCTCCATTTCTCTTGGGCACAAAGAAAAGGGGAGCGTTCCACGGAGAAACTGAAGGCTCAATAATTCCAAGCTTTAACATTTCATCGACATACTGATTTGCAAGTGTACGTTGGGAGTGTGGTATGCGATAAGCTGGTACGAAAATTGGTGGTGTTTCTGGGTGCACATTAATCATGTGATTAATCAAGTTAGTACACCTAATCGTTCTCCGGGCAAGGCTACGGTGTCCCTGTGTGTTTCCAGCAGGGTTAACAAATCATTTTCTTCGTCAAATTCACCTGAGTGAATTAAATTCTCTTTTATTCTTTCTCTATCCGTAGATTTGATCTCACTTGTTACTCCACCAATATTTATTTCCTTCACAGGGGCGAAACATTTTTCAATATTAACTATGCAAGTTCCCTTCTTCAACTGAACTTCCCCATTCATGTGATTAATAATGAATATCTGAGTTAGCCCTTCGTCGTTCGTATGACATAATGCGTTTTCTACTGACAATCCTTTTACTTTACATAATTCTTCTAAGACAAGAACAGTACTATTCCGTAATTTGCTCTTTATGGTAACCTTCATGTATGAATTAGGTGGTATAACCAAATCATTAGTGAGATGGGCTGGAAAAATTGATAAATCAGTACTGTTATCTGGGTCACTAATTCTGGAGGATGGGGTTGCTGGTGTAAGTGGATCTATACACTCATCTGTTTGTGTATGTTTGTTAAAGCCTTTAATATTACCAATTCTTTTTGGCTCTCTTCTACCAATCGGTGAGGGCTCTGAAAGTATTTCCTCTATAAATTCATTATCAAAGTCTATTCCATTCATTTGTGGGAGTATAGTTATGTTCTCAGTTCTCATGGATCTTAAGCCCAGTAACATATGAGCTTTAATTGCTAAGTTTTCAACGATATAGAACAATGCAGAGAATGGTCTTGTAGTTTCTGTGAAACTGAGATTTAATCTTATCATACCTTTTACTGTAATCTCTTGACCATCTACTGTGTTTAATTCTAAATCAGCTTCATCCAGAAAAGTTACTTTCTTTTTATTTTTAAGAATTCTATTTAGTTCTTCATGTGTTATTAAGTTCACTGGAGAGCCTGTATCTAAAAATAAGGAAACGTTTTGATCCTCACATACAGCTGGTATCAAGATACACTCATTTCCCAACATGCCTCCTATGTGAAGTTTAACCTTGTTCTTCTTTACGTTTGTTCGTTTTTTGTCATGACTTGGTCTTCCCCCGATTTGAACATAGACACAATTTTTTCTACTGTTTTGCAATCACTAGTCCAGTGCCCTTGGTATCTATGATGCCTACAGTAAGGACCAAACCCTTGTGTCTTTTGATTATCCTCTTTTGCCTTGATAAAGCATTCATACCTTGTGTGTCCTGGTTTTGCACAGTAATGACACAGAATGGACCTATCCCTTGACTGTGACCTACGAGGTGATTTCCCATAAAAAGTGTTGTTTATAGCGCGAGACCTGCTCGGGCTGCGTGAAAACTTATGAAACTGCCTGTAGGAAGGCGTGTGGGAACGAGGTCTAGGCGTCTTTGCTTGTTTGGGCTGCCTCATTTCAGGTCGCGATCGATTTGGTTCTCTGTTTGGGGTCGGTGTTGATGTTTTCACAGCTGATACTGTCTCAGGTACCCTGATTCTACCAGAATGTGCATGTGTGTCGACCACACCTGCTTTACTGCACTGCATCTCTACCTCGTTCATTAAGTCTAGTAAGCACATTCCAGGGATGTACGCGATTGTTTTGGCGATCTTAAGGGTTCTATCAGGTAATTTACACAAGGCAGCTACATAACCAATGATGTCCACGACGAGGTCTGGGGACATCTTTCCATCATCTGTTATCCACTTAGAATTCTCCAGAGTAGCTAATAGGGTTCTCTTGATTGTGGAGACATCAGCAGTTATTTCACTGAGCACATGGTTTGTAGTGTGCTCCCTTACAAGATCTACAATTTTATGTAATTCTGGAATTATACCTGGCAAGAAGTTCATACCTCCAGAAAATTTCTTCAGAAATTCAGTTTTAAATTCATCATATGTCCTAGCACGATGTAGCTTATCGGAGCGCAATAAATTGCTTGCTGGACATCTTTCCTGGCCTATGCAAGATGAAAAAATAGCAATTTTCTCTTGTTCATCTAGTATGTGGCGCTTGATGAACATTTGTTCGCACTGACTGATTAATGAAATGACATCAATGCGATCCTTGTCTGTGCCAGAGAATTTTGGGGCAGTCTTATCCTCGTGATACACAAAAACGTGAGGTGTGGTTTTTAGATCAGCAGTATTTGTTTCTTGATTCATATTTAATGATTGCCCTGTTAATTCAACTTGTACGAGTTTATCGTTATGTGAGGGAATGGTAGAATATGTATGACCGGACCGGTGAACCCTGTTAAGTATATTGGCATACGTATTTAAGGCAGCTGCGAAGTCGATACTCTCAACGTCTGAAGGGGTTTCCCACTCATCATCCGAAACTCCCGTATTTGTTTCCTTATCTATAACGTGTGGTGTGGGTTGTACAATGGGTGGGCTGTCTCTTAATTGTGAGTCTGATGTTGTGGCAATTTGTGTGTCATCTGGTATTAACGTGGGTGGTTGCGAAAATATTCCTGTCATTAAGATATGATGTTATGAAATACGCCTCTTGTTTATTTATGTCCTAGCAAACTAGATGATTAAATAAGTTGAATATAGCTAATTTTAGCACTGAGAAGAAATGAGCAAGTATAATTTTACCCACTTGATACAGATCGTAGAGGTGTGTCGATACAAAAGTCGATCTCGGAAGAAAACAGGTTTGATTGAAGATCTCTTGATAATTCTAGTGGTGTGTTGATGGACGATATTACTCAGGAAACTCCATGGCCTGGTATTTGTAGTGGTTAACGGCTGTCCCAGGCAAACCTCAACATAGAACGTCGAATTTCCAACTTAACTGTGAAAATAAGTGAATATGAGTAGGAGCTATGTGAATAATGAGTAATGAGTAGTGGGTGAGAAGTGCCTGGTGTCAGTCACACGTTGCTTGGTATGGCAGACTCGCGTTGTGATGTCATCTCAGCACATGGTGACGTCGGCTTCCCACACTGGTAGCTGTGGTGAGTGAATGAGTAACGATGAGTAACTTGAGTGAAGACGAGTGAGTAAGATGAGTTGTAAATCGTGTCTCACTCTTCGTTTGTTTGTTCCCTTTATTCTATGTGGAAGTTTTCTCTGTCCTTTTCTCTAGTGATTTATTCGTTGTGGGATGAAGACTGCCGCTACTTGTAGGTGCGTGTAGAAGATTATACAGACGACGTAGAGTTGTTAATTGTAGTTGATTGTAGATGGCTGTAGTTGATTGTAGATGGCTGTAGACTTTGTAGAACTGAAGCTAACCTTGTAGTCTCAGTTGCTTTTGTAGAAATTTGCTTTTAATTCGGAGACGATGTCCGCAGATTTGCTGGTTTGTCGTTAAGCTACTTGCAAGGCGTCGAGTGATCTCTTGACCTCTGCATCAGCGTAATGATCTGGGAGACGGAGGGGGCAGGAGCTGATATTGTTGGTTGTTGTCAATCTTGATATTTTGTAGGAATTTAATGTTGATTCGTAGACGAGGTTCGTATACGTTCGCTGCCACCAAATGTCATAAAGACTTTGTAGTTACTTGTAGAGAAGTATATTTTAGACTTGTGGTCGAGCGGCTTTTATATCTTGTAGTAGTTTCCCCACCAGATGTCATGTAGTGACGGGAGAGGTAAAGAATAGTATGGGACTATTTTTATTTGTCTTGGAAATATTAAACAGGTATAATAGTATAAGTCCTGGGTAGCTACCTCCCTGTCTCGCTATCTCTCTCTCTCTCTCTCTGTTCTAAAGCTAATCTCCGTCTCGACCTCTCTCTAGGGTCGCTTGTCTCCTTCTAAACTCTCTTTCCTCACATCTCGTGTAGTAGGGTGTGTGTGTCACGTATCTTCCTCATGGCAACAGAACTTTCTCACGAGAGGACTGCTGACAGCTAACTGAATCATCTCCTTACTGGCCGCTGTCGTCAGCTTTCCTCCGTGTAAGCGTTTAGCGCTGCTCGCTTCTCGCAAACACAACACCTTCTCATCATTTGACTTCCTGCTTCTATCTGTCTCTCTATCTATCTATTTATCTATCTATCTATTATGTAGTCCTATATGTGTGTGTGTGTGTGTGTGTGTGTGTGTGTGTGTGTGTGTGTGTGTGTGTGTGTGTGTGTGTGTGTGAGAGAGAGAGAGAGAGAGAGAGAGAGAGAGAGAGGAGGGAAGGGGGAGAAAACGCCATTAAAATTTTAAAGGAAAATTAAGTGGAAGAAATAATCGTATATTTTCCACTACTTCCATCTGTAAGGACAACGTGGTATAGCAGTGATAGGAACTGGGCTGAAAGGTGAATGTGGAGGTGTGAGATGAATATGCAAGTACTGTATGAATTTTAGGGTGTAAGTGTGAGCGAATGTGAATTAAGGAGTATGTTGACTAAGGAGTGACTGTGAGTTGAGAGGAAAATATTAGCTGTGAGGGGAATAGGCCTACAGTGTGAGATTTGAGGGGTGAAAGTAATAGAGAGTGCATGTGTGACAGGAGAGGCCGTGATATAAAGGGAAAAAGGTGTGTGGATAAAGGAAAAGTGTGCAGCAGTGAGGAGGCAAAGTGCAAGGTAAGGGGAGACAGTGTGGTGTGAGGGAAGGGAAATGGAGGCCTTGGTGACAAGTCTGCAAGTATGACGGGATAACTAGTGGGTTTCAAATGAGGGCATGATGAGAAAGTGTGTGGATATCAAGGAAGAGTGCGCGGATACGACGGTGGGGAGGGGGAGAACTAAGGCAGAGTGGGTTGATAAGAAGGGAACGTGCGCAATTATCATAGAAGGGTGTAGGAGTTTGTGGTGAGTGTGTGGGTATGATAGAAGAGTAGGCTGGTATGAGAAGGAAGTGAGAGTGTGCGGGTATGACGGGAGAGTGCTAATATGAAGTCTGTGGGTTTGAGGGAAGCATGCTCAGACATGAGGGAAGTGTGGGTACGAAGAAAGAGTGTGTGGGTAAGAGGGGAGATTGTGCAGGAATGACTGTGGTGTGTGTGGGTATGAAGAGAGGAGCCTGTGGATCTGAGGGGGGAGTGAGGGATTCTGGGCTGTAATTAGATTCAAGATCTGTGAGGTTGAGGGGATGGTGTGGCAGTGATGGGAGGTGTTGGTTCAAAAGGTGAAAGGAAATATTGAGATTTAGAGGGGACGTAAAGGGAGGAGAGAGGTCGTTCCTTTCATGGAAAGTGAGAGTAAGATGTGAGAGGAGGGGGTGTGGAGTGAAGAGAGAGGGTATTGGCTTCGGATGGGAGAGGTGATATTGAAGCTCAGAGTGGAGATAATGCTAGGAGAGAGTGTGGTTCCAGTGGTGAAAGGTGAGAGCAGGATAGGAGGATGTGGGATGAGGGGAGAGGAGATAGGGTTCAGTGATGAAGGAAGAGGACGTAAGGTTCACTGATGAAGAGGGAAGGAGTGAGGCTTACTGGTGAGCCAAGAGTGTGGCACAGAGCGGAGACAATGAAAGGCTGAAGCTAAAGACTGTATTCCTGAGGGAAGAGAGTGTAGGTGTGATGAGGGTATGTGCAGACTAAAAGGGGAGAGAGTGTAGGTGTGATGAGCGTATGTGCAGATTAAAAGGAGAAAGCGTGACATAATGGAAGAGAGCTGGTGTACAGAGGAGAGAGTATGAGTCTGATGTAAAACTTATGGTGTGGAGGTGAGAGGGTGCGGAATCCAGGGGTGGGAGGAACACTGTAATTTGACTGTTGAGGGGTAAGTTGGTAGTCACGGGTTAGGAACGAAATAACATGGAAGATATTAACTGTGAGGAGTGAGCTGGAGAGAGAAGTGAGCTAGGCTAAGGTAGGAGCAGGGGAGAAAGTGTGGATAGAGAGCTATAGCAAGGAGTACACCTGGGGTGAGGGAGAGCTAAGGTGAGAGGAGAGGTGAGGTAAGGGGACGGGTGAGAAAAAAAAAAACTGATGTGAGGGAAGACCTGGAATGAGAGATGAGCTGGGGTGAATGGAGAGTTGGGGTGAATGGAGAGTTGAGGAGCTGGTAAGATAAGATTGCTAAAGTGAGCTGGGGAGAGAGAGTAACTGAGGTGAGAGGGAAGCTGGAGTGAGGAAAGAGCTAGGGTGAGGGGTATAGAAGATTAAGGCATTAACATTAGAAGTTTGGAAAGAGTAGAAGTGGTTGAAACTGGCAGGCAATGAGAAAGGATGCAAATATAACAGGGGAGGACCGACACAAATGGGGAGGAGGATGTTTTGGGGTAAACTAGGGTATTGGAAGGTCAGTGTGTGTGTGTGTGAGAGAGAGAGAGAGAGAGAGAGAGAGAGAGAGAGAGAGAGAGAGAGAGAGAAAGAGAGAGAGAGAGAGAGAGAGAGAGAGAAAGAGAGAGAGAGAGAGAGAGAGAGAATGGAATACTGAGGCTCTGCGATAAAGAAAAGTCTCTATAACAGCGGAATTTGGTTAGGATTAATACGTGACTTGTATTTTTAACTTTCATATTCACTGTAGCTTGATTGTGAAGGGCTGGTAGCTGTATTAATTCGAAAAAAAGTATTAAAGAGGACTATCACATCTACTGCTTAAACGTGGAAAAACTCAGAAACCTGAGGGAGAGAAATAAGTTTGATGAAAGAGAGAAAAAAAAATGAGGGTTACAGTTGGAAGACGATTTTTGTATTGCACACTTGAGCAGAAGACATGAGAAGAGTGAGATCAGAAACAAGAGCTGAATTCTTTAACAAATATACCTCTTAGCCTGTTCAACCCAAGGACATCTTTTATATATTTTCCTTTTACGAGTATCTAGAGACGACAGATACTTGTTAAGAAGAGAATTATCGACTTGGTGGGGTTAGGTATTTCCATCCTTCACTGCTAATACAAGTGTTTTTCCCAACCTAAAGGAGGGATAATGAACTAAATTATCTTTATCGTATTGAAAGGATGTTAATTGGACTAGACTTAATTCTTGCAGGTTCCTTGGCGGTTGCTGAAATAGATGTCTCAACTATGCAACGGGTAATCATAATAGGACCAACACTCTGAGGCAACTATAATCTCAGCTGACTGAAATCATCTGCTAATAGCTGGAAAAGAGTCGTTCAAATCATAAGAGATATGAAACGCAACATGACAGCCATATATAAGAGTAAAATAAGTTTCAGACCACATGAAAAGATTGCTTATCAGAGTATCTTGCCTAATGAAACTAGGAGAAATCTCACAGCTGTCGAGTCCGACCTTAATTACTCATCGTAAAAGTCTCGGTATTAATCAACAACTTTCTTTTCTCTGGCGGTGATGACATATTGAAACTAGTGAAAAAATGTCCAAAATCGTTATGTACATGAGAATTCCACACCGTTTAACTCTCGTAAAAGGGAGAATTCACTACACTTTTACACTGAAATTCACATTCACACGAGAATAATATCTGACGCCAGCGATGGAAAGAAACGACAGCTAAAAGAAACACATGAGTTTTCCTCGTGCAGTTGAGGATTAATTAAACTCATATCACTGTGAGAAAAGACGGGATCAAGATTCGTCACAACCTCGAAAGAGTGATTTTTCAGGATTATTACTATGTTTCCTAGATGTTTGTGCCCCTTGGAAAGGACGAGGGGATAACACTTCCTCCGTATCACTGTTTAAAATGCGACTAAAAAGGGCCTTTCCAGTCTTCCTGTCCTCCATGTTACCATTCTCGTGAGAGAAAAGAACAGACGCACATACAGAAACACACATACATAGCATGACTTAAAAATGAGAGACAGACAGACAGACAGACATATATAGACAGATAAACAAATAAATATCCTGTACATACACACTGTATCATAAACAACACCACAATATCTTGTACATACACACTGTATAATAAACAACACCACAATATCTTGTACATGCACACTGTATAATAAACAACACCACGCACAAGGAGATAGGCCGAGTCAGCCAACCCTTTCCAAACAGGTGATTAAATGGGAGATGCATAACACACACATCACACGCATCTGGCAGCCTCAACAGCCCTCTCACCTACCCACGTTCCCTTTACATGACCTTACTGGACACAACTGCACCGCCACTCCAGCGTCCCGTTACACCACCCTTCCTATTCTGTCCTTGTTTCATTAAGTTTCCTACTGAATATCACTTGCTGCTTGTGGTAGTACTCTAGAACTTTCAATTACTCCTGATTATCATTTGCTCCTACTAATAGTATTACTGATTTCTATTTTACCCCCGAACATTACTTTCCCTTATTGTAATACTCTAGCGTTTTATTATATCTTCCTTAAATACTTACTATCCTTGTCAGCTTGGCAACCCTTATCCTAGAATTTAATTAATTCCTACAAATCACAGTAGTTTTAGCAATACTTTAATCTCACTAGAACACCCCGCACTGGTTAATAGAGGTTGTCTGTTACTGAAATGGTGCAAGCTGGATCCCAGATGAGACAGGAAACAATTAATGAACTGAATGCAGGTAAGTCAGATTTTATTGGCTGTGCACAACACCCACCGACGGGTTATACAAACACCCCCGCTAGTAACAGTGCACAAATTCTAAATAAGACAGACCTAGCATTTATTCATTATAGACGGTGGGTATTAGTGCAAGTGGTGATAGGTGAAGGTGTGTGGTACATATGAGGAACGTTGGATCTAAGAGAAAGGGCTCTTGAGTCTATGTTCAGAGTTGGACAGAAGAATAATACGTTCCTTCTAGAATTAGTCTTGCATTGCCTTGAAGATTATCTACATCTCTTAATGATAGTATATAACTGTATTACTTCACTTCTCTCGCTTATTTACCGTCTACTAAATAATCAGGATATCACCTCCAGTTCACTTCCTAATATGCCACATAGACTATCACATCTCTAGTTCGATAACTCTATCGTTATGGATGGTGTAGTTATGTAGTTTATTGATATTAACATAAGATCTTGTTCAGCTAAGAAAATTGCTAGCATTCTTTGCCTTAAAGATCGATCTGAAGTAATCGGTTTCCTGCCAGTGGTACACCTAGGAATTATATTTAGGCTAAAAACTGTAGATATTCCTTAGCCGAAACAAGAGGATTAAAGCTTTCTTGTAAAGATTCCCTTCCACCTTGCATGTGACTGGTTGATATTACTGTAAGAAAGAAATATTAAGGTTAATCGTTGTTATATAACAGCATACAAGATGGTCCACATAACGCACCCCACCTGGACGATCAGCTATCGCATTACCAGTGTCTACCCAGCCTCATGAAGCTAGTAATCAAGCATGTAATCAACGGGCGTAAAAACATTGACGACACGACACGGAAGAAGTTATGGAAGCAGGCAGTGATGCCGGGTAGATACTGGTAACGCCAGTGTGGTGGAATTGTGATTAAGATGACAGCTGGGGTGGTGGGAGATGTGATAAAGATCAGTGTGATGATGATGGTGGCGATGGAAGTCTTGATAATAATGAAGCCTGTGATGGAGATGAGGTGGCAGGAGTGGTAATGTAGATATGATGGTGACATCGGTAGCTGATGTGGTGTAAGGAGTGATGATGGCAATGATACTGGTGTTGGCAGCGGGTGATGAAGTTCTGCTGTCATACCAGGACACTGACAATAACTGCGGCACACAGTATCACGTTCCTCCTCGTAATTGCCCTGACTCTCATGCTGCTGTCCTTGCTCTCCGAAGCTTCAGTACTTCTGCTGCTTCTATTGTTCTCTCCTGCTACATCTCCTGCTCGTACTGCTTTACTCTTACATGCTCATTTCGTGAACCATCTCTCATACTAGATTCTGCTTCTATATCTTTTGTCTCCTGTAAGTACTAAACACTCTTGTTATGTCAGCTTCTCTTACTATAATCTCCTGCCACGTCGTTGCTCCTACTGGTTTCAATGCATTCTCTCATACTAGATTTTCTTACTGTTGGCTGAACTCACACGTTTACCAGATTCTCCTGTTGTTGCCTGAACTCTCATTCGATATTTTATTGCAGTGTTAGTCTTTACTCCTAACCTGTACTTCTAGCGCTCCTATTGGATTATATAGCCTTTTTTTCTTATCTTCTCTCTCACACCAGATCTTCCTGTTATTGCCTAAACTTCCCCACATAGTACAAAAGTATTAACAAGATGGAGCATCAGATGGAAACGCCCGCACCCACCAGCAGGTCTATTTGTCATATACTTAACTTTGCTCTGTGACCTTGACCTTCGACAGATCTGTTTTAAACTCTAATTAATTCTCATTTAACCCTTACTCCTTTCACCGAATTTGGCTCATATGAAATCAGAGCCCAAAGCTGTTTGAGATGGCTTTGCTCAGTGACCTTCACCTTTTATTTTCCCTGATATCATCAGTATCAAACTATGCTGTTCTTGCCTTATCTTCAACAATTCCACAAAGTTTGGTCTAAATGAGTTAAAAAAATGGTTAAGCTGACTTTGTCATGAGCTCTTCACCTCTGATTTATTGTTCAATAATACATTAGACTTTCTCATGTTTGACTAAAATCGGTACAAAACGGTTTGAGCTATTTTGCTAACACACACATACAGGTCAAATTTTGGCCTTGACCTGTGGCCCTGGCCTTTGATTGACTGTTCTCGAAACTGAGTCACTTCATTTTTGCATTTCCCCTGACCCTTCTTCAAAGTTTGGTCTAAACAGAAAAAAAAAAGAAGAAAGAAAGAAAAAACTATCTAAGCTGATTTGCTAATTCAGACTTTGCCTCTGACCTCTGACCTACTGCTCTCAATTACAAGAGACTTACTCAGTGGTTGATCCTCAACCTCCTCTTAGCTAAAAACAACCTAACTACAGTGTGTGATAATAATGGAAAGTGAATATCAGAGGAAAAATTATGGGATATACCACAGTGTGAGGTAGATTTATTTCTTTGAGGTTAAGCCCCTGGCCTACTCATTGTATGAACCTGACCGCCACTGGTAACAGTGGCTTACAGCCTCTATGGTTCAATCCCTGGACATAATTACCCTTTGTATTAGGTCACCATTGTGTCGGGTTGTTTCATTCTCGCCAGATCCAGTCCTCAGAATAGCTGTATGAATATATGAGAACAGTCCTTTGACACACAATCACTAAATAACCGAATGTATTTAGCTGACACTGTATAAGATGATACCGATTTTCAGGAGTCTATTTCCTGCATTTTGGAGGGCATCTGTAAATTTTATGCTTTGCGCCAGGGGAAGGGTAAGTGGCTCATAACAACGTTGCATAATATCGTCACTCCATTATTCTAGTCTCTTGCTACGGCACATCAGTTGTAACTCCTGCTTTTGCTGCTTGACTCCTCTTTCATACAAGATTCTCGTGTTACATATGTTGCTCCTATTGGATCGTATATCCTCTCCCTGAACGCTCTAAAAGGAATGGTAGATTCTCCTCTTATTGTTCGAACTTCATTTCACAATAATTCTTCTGCTGTTAGCTGAACATTCTTTCACACTGGATTCTGATGTTCCATGCTGGTGATTCCTTGCTCAAAGGGTAGTTTTTTTTTATAATTTGTACACTATTATTCCCTATTCACCAATATTACTCATAGTGTATAACCAATCGCCATCAGTAACCATTGCAGCAGTGATTGTCATACAGCCAACCAGTGACTATTCCTGGAATATTGTACGGTAACAATCTTCTATGTAGTTTTACACTTTATTCGGAACTATTTCATATCACATATAAACATAATTCTCCCGTCCAGTGTTATGCCTATAATTAGTACCAGCCACTGGCTTTATTTCTTGCATACTGTACTTCATGCCACATAGTTACAGTTACATCAACAGTTATGTACTGTTGCCAGCCACTATCCCCGCCCTCCCAAATGATTTACAATGTTTTCTTCCTAAATACGACCGAGTACCAATCTCCACACACACACTCACACACACACACACACACACACACACGTGAACCAACCAAACAACTAAATTATCAGCCCTTCTCTCCTCGCCGTATCTTTTTTTCCTTGATAACTTTATGTAGTTTCATGCAGTTAAAAATTGCTACTTCGTGAACTGGGGGAGTGAGGTAATAAAATCTTTTTTGACTAAGTCCAAATGATCTTTGTTTAGCAGAAAAAAAAAAAATGAATCTCTAGCCGGTTCTAAACAATCCTCTTAGATGTGTAGGACCCATAGAATATGTCAGCAGAGTCCTATACATTCACGGGGAGCTGGCCACATTAAAGAAAAGTCGCTTCTACACCCATGTCAAGTCCGTTACTGCGAGTTGAACCTTATACCCACAAGATCACCAAGCGCCTCATGAAAGCAGCACTTAAGAAGGCAAAAATGCTGAAGACGTAGCATTTTCTCATTGTCGCGAGAACTATACCTGAAGCGGCAGGAACCGGAGAGTCTAATTTTGAATCTTATATATATTATGTTCATTTACGATTACAATCTCTCCTGAGCTGGAAACCTATGCATAATATATATATATATATATATATATATATATATATATATACCTAGGCTGCTTCCCCCAAGGAAAGGGAGGTAGCCGAGACAGGACGACACACTCCCCATTTACTCACCCATTCAAACACATTCATTCGCATCTTAGCCCCAAAGGGGAGAACGGACAGATATATATATATATATATATATATATATATATATATATATATATATATCAATCAATCAATCATTTCCTGTGGCACCCTCGGGGATGCATAGGGCCTCGATGAACTCACACCACCACATCCTATCTTGTGCCAACTCCTCAAGATCTCCCCAACACTCATCTCCAGCTTCCCGTCTCATTGTCCTCACCCACGTCTCTTTTGGCCTTCCTCTACCTCTCCTACCAAGTGCCACCCACCCTGGTGTACCTCGTACTATTCCCTGTCTCCTGTACACATGTCCTAGCCACTTCCATCGTGAGAATCTAACATATTCATCGATCGGCTGCACTCCCGTTATTTCTCTAATTCTACTATTTGGTATCCTTTCCCACCACTTAACTCCTAATATTCTTCTAAGTGCTTTATTTTCAAACACCAAGAATTTATTTTCCATAGTCACTGTGCTGTACCAAGACTCGTGTCCATAAATTAAGATACTCCTAACCATTACCTTATAAAGTTTGATTTTTGTATGCACAGAGAAATTGTTATTATTCCAAATATTTTTAAGCATTCCCATTGCCTGATTAGCCTTCTTTAACCTTTCCTCGAATTCAAAGTTCAAAGAACCATCCTTGGCTAAATAAGTACCTAAATATTTAAACCTATCAACTTGCTTTACAACCATACCTCCAATTACACATTCCTGTGCATTTTCCATATTCATATTGATTATTTCAGTTTTTCCACAATTAATAACCAAACCCACCTTGCGACCTTCACTCACCAAACAGTCCAACACTCTCTGCATCTCTTCTGGCCCATCACAAATCAAAACTATATCATCTGCATAATCTAAATCCAAAAGTTTCCTGTTCTCTCCCCAAAGTATACCTGCACCGGTTTCTGTTCCAACGCGTTTCATAATGTAATCAATGACCAATATAAATAGTAAAGGCGATAGAACACCACCTTGAATTACTCCGGACTTGACTTCAAACGAATCACTCAGACAACCATCAACCATCACTTTACAAAATGTGTCCTCATGCATGTTCATAATGACCCTCACAAACTCCTCTGGTATTCCATAATGTCTCATGATCTTCCCCATAGTCTCTCTCGAAACACTATCAAAAGCCTTTTCAAAATCAACAAAACAAAGACTTAACGGTACTCTCATTTCATTAACTTGCTGCATCAAATGCCTAACTATAAAGATCTGATCATTGCAACCACGTCCCTTTCTAAAACCAGCCTGTTCATCCCTCAGAATACCCTCAACCACCGGCTCCAACCTATTTAACAACACTCTACTGAAAACTTTCAAAGCTATCGGTGACAAAGAGATTCCCCTCCAGTTACCACATTCACTCAGGTCTCCCTTCTTCGGAACTTTAACAATTACACCATTCTTCCAAACTGATGGTAGTAACCCCGTCACCCATATCTTATTGAATAGCTTGGTCAAGATCATTATTAATCTATCCCCCTCCACTTTAAACATTTCCGGAAATAAACCATCCTCCCCTGGTGCCTTATTATTCTTTAACTGTTTTACTGCTTTCTCCACTTCTGCAAGCCTCAACTCTCCTGTGTCTATATTTAAATCTTCCTGAGCAGACGGTATATCCTCTTCTGGTGGTATTGGTCTATTAAGAACTGTCTCAAAATGCTCTTTCCATCTATTTTTAATATCTCCATCTTTGGTCAATAAATTTCCTTCCCTGTCTCTAACTGGTATTTCCTTGCGTTTACCTGCATTACCACTCAGTTCTCTAATCGATTCATATGCTATTCTTTGACTCTGTCCATCATTTTTGTTTATTAAGATTTCAGTCTCGGCAACCTTTTCATCCACACATCTTCTTTTATCTCTCCTAGCTAACCTTCTTACTTCTGAATTCAAACTCCAGTACGCAGCTCTTGCTAATTCAATCTCTCGTTCATCAACGCATTGCATCTCACTCCTCAATTTAGCCTCACCTCTCTTTTTTATCATATCCCACGTTTCCTCTGATATCCATTTCTTTCTCCTGAATCTATGTCTCCTTCCAATCGTACATTCAGCAGTCTCATGCAAAACTTTGTTCACATCCTCCCACATCTCATCTACACTTCTCTCCCCCTCTTCCAACGTTTCCAACACCAAAAACCTATTTCTGCATTCTAATCTGAATTCCTCCTTTTCTTCTCCTTCCCTTCTAAGCTTAACAATATCGTATCTACCAACACCAGATTTTTCCTTCTTCTGATTTTTAAGTTTAAACTTTATTTTTGCAATGCTGAGTTGATGGTCACTACCAATATCCGCTCCCCGTTTAACATGAACATCTAGCAGAGAACTTCTATGCCTCCTACTGATAGCAATGTAATCAATCTGATTTTTATATTTTCCACACGGCGACACCCAAGTTGTCTTGTGTATATTGCAATGCTGAAAGAGTGTGCCCCCGATGACTAAGTCATTTGCTAGACAGAAGCTTCCAAACCTCACTCCGTTTTCACTCATCCTACTACCAACTCCCATCTTACCCATACATGCCTCAAATCCCTCATTTGAACAGCCCATTACTGCATTAAGTCTCCAACGCAGATCAAAACATCATGTCTAGGTACCCTTCCTACTCCTTCTTGCAACTTTTCATAAAATGTGTCTTTCCTTTCGTCGAGTGCATCATTAGTAGGTGCATAACACACAAACAGACTGATGTTGCCATGATTTGATATATATATATATATTTTTTATGCGAGGAAGAAGGAACCAAAGGCCATGAGCCCGCAGTAACAGTTCCCTCCAAGAGAAAAACAAAATACAATAGAGAGCCAAATTCAAGATCCGATCATTTTGAGTTGCCTGGACACACTGCGTTTGAAAGACTGGAGATCATAGGCAGCAGGAAATACAGACAGAGGGAGACAGTTCAAGAGCTGACCAGTTGCATAAATGAAAGACTGGGAGTAACGGTTAACTCTTGCATTAGAGAGTTGGACAGAAAAGGGATGAGAGTTTGCTGTCAGACGGGTGCTTCGCGCCCGTCGTAGAGGTGGAGGAATGCAAGCAGACAGTTCAGAGGAGCAGTGACCATTAAAGTAGCGATAGAAAAGAGATAAAGATGCAACAGTGCGGCGAAGAGACAGAGGTTGAAGGGAGTCAGTAAGAGGAGAGTTAATGAGACGAAAAGCCTTTGACTCCACCCTATTGAGAAGAGCTGTATGTGGGAAGCCTCCCCACACATGAGAGTTGTACTCCACACAGGGGCGGATAAAACCCCTGTATAGAGTCAACAATTGTGCAGGGGTAAAGAAGGAGCGGAGTCGGCTTAGCACACTCAATCTCTTGGAAGCAGATTTTACAAGAGATGTAATATGATCTTTCCAAGATAAGTCCCGAGTAAATGAAACCCCAAGCATGTTCAAGGATGATGCAGGATTAAGCTGAATATTATTAAACATAAGTGGGTATACCTGCGGAAGATTTTGTCGGGTTGATAGGTGTAAGAACTGAGTCTTAGATGCATTAAAAACAAAAATATTATTTTTGCCCCAGTCAGAGATACAAGCCAAGTCAGACATTAGGTGTGCCATAGCCTCTTCCCTTGTTTGTTTAAGTAACTGTTGAGATGGGCGTTGCAGGAACCGAATGGAAAGGTGAATGGTGGAGTCAACAGCGTATGAGTGGATAGGGTTAGATGTACAGCTTAGAAGATCAATGATGAATAAAAGGAAGAGAGTTGGTGATAGGACAGAGCCCTAAGGAACACCACTGTTGATAGATCTAGGAGAAGAACGATGGCCGTCTACAACAGCGGCTATAGAACGACCAGAAAGGAAGCTAGCGATGAAGGCACAGATAGAAAGATAGAAACCGTAGAAGGGCAGTTTGGAAATTAAAGATCTATGCCAGACTCGATCGAAAGCCTTTGAGATGTCAAGTGTAATGGCAAAGCTTTCACCAAAGTCCCGAAAGGAGGATGACCAGGAGTCTGAAAGGTAGGTGAGAAGATCCCCAGTGGAGCGTCCCTGACGGAACCCGTACTGACAATAGGAAAGAAGGTTGTGATAGGAAAGATGCCTTACAATTTTTCTATTGAGAATTGACTCGAAAACTTTTGAAATACAGGACGTTAAAGCAATTGGACGATAGTTGGAGGGTTGGGAGTGGTCACCCTTCTTTGGGACTGGCTGAATGAGAGCAAACTTCCAGCAAGAAGGAAAGGTACAAGTTGACAGACAAAGGCGAAAGAGTTTGCCTAGGCAGGGTGTAAGCACAGAAGCACAGTTCTTGAGAACAACAGGAGGGACCCCATCAGGCCCATATGCCTTGTTAGTACTGAGGCCAGTGATGGCAGAAAATACATCAACTGAAGAAATTTTAATGTCAGCCATGAGGAAGTCAGAGGGGGGAAGTGATGGAGGAACAGCACCGGAATCGTCTAAGGTGGAATTGGAGGAGAATGTCTGTGCGAAGAGATCTGCTTTATCGGTGGAAGAAATAGCTACAGAACCATCAGAGTAGAAAAGAGGAGGGAAGGATGATGAGGTAAAGTTGTTAGAAAGATTTTTGGCAAGGTGCCAGAAGGAGCGGGAAGAATTCGAGTTGGAGGGTTGAGAGCATTTAGTATGGATTAAATTATTTTTAGTAGAGCGAAGAACAGACTTAGCACGATTCCGGGAAGAAACGTAAAGATGATGTGATTCAGGGGTGAGTTGGCTCCGGTACCTTTTGTAGGCCCTCTCCTTGTTGCGGACAGCATTACAACAAGCGTGATTAAACCAAGGCTTTCTTGCGTTAGTCAAAGGATATGAGAAAGGAATGTATGCTTCCATGCCCGAGAGAATAACCTCTGTAATGCGCAAGGCACACTCAGATGGCTCCCGGCCAAACATTCCAGGGAAAATCAAAGTACTGCCTGAGGGCCTCCCAGTCCGCGGCTCCAAAATGCCACAGACAACGTTTCCCTGGAGGGTCCACAGGCCATACCGGAGTGATAGGACAGGTTAAGGTAATAAGGTTGTGATCGGAGGAGCCCAATGGAGAGAAAAGATTAACAGAGTAAGCAGAAGGATTAGTTGCGAGGAGGAGGTCAAGTATGTTGGAGCTCTCTCCAAGGCGGTCAGGGATACGGGTAGGGTGCTGTACAAGCTGCTCTAGGTCATTAAGGATAGAAAAGATGTAGGCTTGTTCACCAGGTGGATCCGTGAAAGGAGAGGAGAGCCAAAGGTGGTGGTGAACATTGAAATCTCCTAGAATGGAGATTTCAGAGAAAGGAGAAATGGATAGAATGTGTTCCATCGTAGAAGTAAGATAGTTGAAGAATTTTTGATAGTCAGTAGAATTAGGGGATAAGTAAACAGCACAGATATATTTAGTCAGAGAATGACAGGAAAGCCGAAGCCAGAGTGTAGAGAATTCAGAAGAATAGAGTTCAGGAACACGAGAGCAAGATAAGTCGTTGCGTATATATACACAACAGCCACCTTTGGCTTTGAAATGAGTATAGAGAAAGTAGGAGGATACAGAAAAGGGTTTGCTGTCAGTTGCCTCAGACAGCTGAGTCTCAGTTAGAAAAAGGTTTAGAGGAGGAGAGGTGGTGCTCAACAGAGCAAAAGTTAGAGGTAAGGCCGCGAATGTTGCAGAAATGAAGAAGAAGTGAGTCAGACAGTGGTTCCAGGGACCTCGAGTCGTCACTGGAAGAGGGGCGGATGGTGGGGGCATTTATGGTCCCCCCCCCCTGGAGACTCCGAGGCTTGGTGATGAGACGCCATTTTAGTTGAATTTTGAATAGGAAGTGTAGTGTGTACTGTGCATGTAGTTTGGTGTAGAAAGTTAGAGAAATTTGTACTGGAGAGCATGCTGGCCTACTCTGTGTAACTGAGACACAGAAAAAGTTCAGCAAAGGGGGATGGTCAGGAACTAGTCCTGAGGGCTGATGAAACGGGAGCTCCAGCACTCCCTGTCATCAGTTTTCCATCCACCTCGGGAGTACTGCCCTGCTCGACTGGTGCTACAGTCTACTCCTCCTATATATATATATATATATATATATATATATATATATATATATATATATATATATCCCTTCCTACTCGATCTCACGGGCAAGCAGGATGCAATTTCCTGCGAACTTCGATCTCTTTCATAACTCGTGTTTAATATTTCAGGCACGAGCAATGGATTCTTTTCTCACAGGCGGGTGGGGGAACATGAAAAACTCGTTATCTCGACCCCTCAACAATTTCCAAGAGAACAATTACAAGCACAACGAGGAGCCGGATCTAAAGATTCTGTATTCGTCCAAGCCAGTAATTACTGGACTTTCTATGTAGCTGGATAATGCGTGGTTTTGACGTGGTGTGGGGCTGTCTCGTGAGCGGCTGAGAGGCGGGAGGAGTAGATGATATTTTGGGTACGAAGTTAAGAGGATGTGCCTGCATTTCGCATCCAAAAGGGAACTAATGTCGCTTGCTTTATGTCCTAAAGGGCGGAGTGAAGGGGACGATAATCGGTTTGTTTTCACTTGATGAAACTGGGTCACTCCCATAACTTGAATAGTAAGTCGTGGGATTATTAAATTTGATTCGCCTAAATCATGAGGTAAGATTGAGTCCCCATGGTTTTTCAGATCAGTCCTGCAATCTTACTATATCTGAGCAACACCTGAGCTAAATGGATCAGAAATCTTTGTCAGGTAAGAGCTTATGCTCTATAATGCACCTACTAGAGGGACTGAGGGACTATACTCAGGTAACCTGGCTTGAAATTGCCATCTTTCTACCTTGAAAGCCAAGCTATAACAAGATAGTAATCAACGCATCGGAAGAGTCAAACATTTCCTTTCTCAAGCCAACATCATAACACAAACAGAATATATCTATCACTACCAATGCGTCACATAAAATGAGGGATCCATATCCAATGGCGCGGGAGTCATGTCAAATTCATGTCAAGTATTCAAGTAATTCACATTATATTCTAAAGCATTACGAATCGCAAAAAGAAACAATCGGCAACTCTATTTCCTGGACTCATATGAGAGACCAACCGTAAGAGACACCATAAAACGCTGGCACAGTTATCAACACTTTTGTTTATATCATATTCCTTTTTCATAAGAATTATTTGTGCTATAAAATATCTGAAATCACCGTTAAAGAGTTTATTTTTTTCTAGATAAGGTCCTAAATACTGTACAGATGGTTATGAACAGATTTTCTTCCTTCAAGACCTGCAAGATATTTTACATCATATTTAACTTTATTTTCGGTTCACAAAGCTAATCAAACTCTCCTCTTTTCAGTTTGGATTTGAGCTCATAACTCAGATCCAAAACTTGGTAGGTCAGCCATGTATTGTGTATGCCAGTAAACAAAGCAGTGTGGGGAGGAGCGTTCGGCCGAAATTAAACCATTCACCGCGTGACGAGAACACGTGTGTCAACTTCCCAATCAAAACAGTTACGGGGATGAACGGGAGAGGATAAAAATTAGCCCACTAAATCATCAGACATCCTTCTGATCAAATAATTATCAATCAACTTAGTAAACTGTGACCTGGGCTACATGAAGTAATTTAGTTGTCATTCAGCGTAGAGTCACCTGAAAGTTGCCCAATATTATTATTATTTTATTTTTTTTTTATGTGTCCGACTCTGGGCATAGGCTTCACAGCCTGTTCTCAAGGCCCAGTAGTCCTCTTACATACCATACACCTCTCTACATGTCACCACTTCGGCGCTAACACCCACCGTCCATATTGAATACATGCTAGGGCTGTCTCATACAGGACTGGTGTATTGGTATTAGCGGGGGTACTTTTATGACATGT
This sequence comes from Coenobita brevimanus, assembly GCF_032717465.1. Lineage (NCBI taxonomy): Eukaryota > Metazoa > Arthropoda > Malacostraca > Decapoda > Coenobitidae > Coenobita > Coenobita brevimanus. The sequence continues at coordinate 14,781,539 of NC_136976.1, read as the reverse complement.
CGGCGGGTCATCTGGTAGATCAGGAAAGTCTGCTTTTATGAAATTCAAATCCTTAAACTGTTCCCTGCCCCAGCCGGGATTCGAACCTGGGACCATCAGGACTGCAGGCCGCCTCCCCCTTAATCGGAGAGCGGGTGTCCCTACCACAGTGCTACTATATCAAGAGAAACAAGGGAGGGATATAAAGCAACAAAACCTGGCCATCATGAACTATAAATTACAGTTGACGAAAGCAAGAAATAAATAAATAAATAAATAAAATAAAATAAAATTGTAAGCTATCATAACCCCGACTAAAGTTTAATCATGTTAAGACCCCAGGACGCAGCAGGGAACTAAAACAAAGCAATCTCGGTACGTAAACAAGGTAACAATTGTTTTCATTTGTGACGATGTGCCATATCAGTGAGGGACAATACCAGGCACATCAAGGAACAATAATCTCTGAGGGGACATTGAAGCCATAGTTAGTGAAGAATAACTGGAGTTAATTTCTTGCTGGTTATAGCCACTATTCACTGTCTGTTGTTCTGGATGTCTTTGATCCACTTTATTGTATCTGTTGACCAACTGCTGACTGCATTACAAGCTGTTTCATTGTTTATAGATACATACATACATACATACATACATGTAGCCTACATATATTAGAGAGAGAGAGAGAGAGAGAGAGAGAGAGAGAGAGAGAGAGAGAGAAAGAGAGAGAGCGAGAGTTTGCCAAATATTCCATCTTGTTCACTTTTCACTTGACGCTGGTACTGAACTTTCCTTAGGTAAGAAGACTTAATATATTTTTCTACTCATGAATCTCTCATAAGATGCTTCAGGAGGAGAGTAAGGAACATCGCCGATGTATGGAGTAGAAGTACTGCAACAGCAGGAGATCCCTTGTCCCTGGCTATACCTCACTTACTCAGCCATTACTTTTTAATAATAATAATAATAATAGTCATGTATCCAATATGTAAAAACGTTAGGCTGTACGCTGTCAGGGAAAAGCTAAAGTTTGCCATCTTTTCTGCCTTACGCAGCCAGAAACATTATAGTTCTCGGCTTCAGAAAGTGGCTGTAATTCACGGCTAGTACATAAATATGCAACATACGTCCCTCTTCACCGAACAGACATCTATCTATCTATCTATATACCTAGGCTGCTTCCCCCAAGGAAAGGGAGGTAGCCGAGACAGGACGACACACTCCCCATTTACTCATCCATTCAAACACATTCATTCGCATCTTAGCCCCAAGGAGAGAACGGACAGATCCTCACTGCACCACACCGCACAAGGGTTAACTGCGCAATGCAATCAGTGACATCCGCAGCAGGGCCCGACAGCAGAGCTGGTTTACCCCTGCCACATCATAACAGACCCATCCCCTTACCCGTACCTGACCTGACTATAGTAGCCACAGCGAGAAATGAACGCTGTGGTGGGGCAGCCGGTCATCCGGGGATTCCCCCACTGTAGCCATATCCACATGTCACCGACCATAGAGGTAGGATGTCACCGACCATCGGCCACCGCTGCAGCCCCGCTCCATGATCCTTACCCTGTGTCTCTGGCTTTCTCTTTCTCTCTCGGTTTCTATATAAACTGCTGTATTTCCGAAACTAATTATGAAATTATTATGAATTTTGTTCCACACCACCACTGAGGTAAAAATCAAGGAGAGTTTTCTGTATAAAGGTTTCCCCCCCCTTGTCTGAGGGCAGGTCAGTTCTGGCGAGTGTATAATTATAGGTCAGGCGGAGGTATCGGCAAGGCCGCACTCCCCCGCTCATATGCCACATTTAGGAGGGGGGGGAAACCTTTATACAGAAAACTCTCCTTGATTTTTACCTCAAAGGTGGTGTGGAACAAAAGTCATAATAATTTCATAATTAGTTTCGGAAATACACCAGTTTATATAGAAACCGAGAGAGAAAGAGAAAGCCAGAGACACAGGGTAAGGATCATGGAGCGGGGCTGCAGCGGTGGCCGATGGTCGGTGACATGTAGATATGGCTACAGTGGGGGAATCCCCGGTCATCCCGGCTGCCCCACCACAGCGTTCATTTCTCGCTGCGGCTACTATAGCTGATCAGACATGGGACCGTAAATTCGTTAGCTTAGGGAACTCTCTAACATTAATTTCCTTTACATTTACTACATTATTGCCCATGAGGGTTGTTTCGTCTTATCTGAAGCGAAAGAAAACACCACTCATAAGCAGGAATATTCCAGTATTCTGTTTTGGCTCACAGCAGGCGATTTTATTCAGTTAAGGGCGAGTTCTAAGAGTCTAATATTGTTGATTCTGATCCCATTGACCCTTTTATGGCCAGAAAACTTTAGTATTCTATTCCAACTACCATCAGATAATTCCAATCGTTCTGAGAGTGAGTCCTAGAGGCACTCCAATGTTAATCAGGGACGAACATTACATTATGCACTTACGAGATTGGCGACTAAGAGCAGCTAAACGAAGGACACATCTGCAAAATCTCATATACAACGAATTAAGATGATAAAGGATTAAAATCTTCAAGGTAACGTAAGCTTTCATGTTATTACAGTAATTAATAATATCTCTCACCATGAAAAGAATATGGTATAACAAAGGATAGGTAACATAATGGCAATTTTTATAATTAACCTAATCCCTTCACTCCGATGACACAACTTTATTATATTCTTATTAGCTTTAGGTGATTTTGTACAACTAAAATTAGATACAACCGTCATTATACGTTTCTATATGAGAGAACTTTACTGAGTAACATCGCCTGGATAGCAGGAATAAATAAATATATACTTGGAAGGGAGAATTAAGGTTGTCAACAATTAATTTCTGCATATGGCATGTTCACGTTACCTTGTATGTTATTTCTACAGTACAATAAATTTCGAAATCGAAAGGGCATAAATAAAATGTAACGCAATATAACATGCTATATGCAAAATTAATTGTCTGGGAATGATTGCTAAAACACATCTTAAGTCCACAAAAGCAGGACTCACAAATTATTATCATGACACGTGTTCGAAAAAAAATCTGAAAAGCTAATGAAGGGAATTGCTCTCTCTTGCCTTGAATTCTATTTCTTCCCGTCTTGCTTACATTTTCCTAAGTCTCTTCTCCCGTCTTTGTCCACTCCTACCTATTTTCTTATTTAATTTGCCGTCTCTTCTCTTCTCCACGACATTATTCAGTCGCTCCTCTTGTATTTTGCTTGGCCTCCTTCTCTCCCAGTACTTCATTTCCTTCCGCTTCTTTCATCTTACCCTTCAATCTTTCCATACCTCTATTCACCTGCCTATCACCCTACACCTCCCTCCCTTCTCCTACCTACCATCCCCTTCCCCCCTCTTTCCCTCCGTCCCTCCCTCCTCCGTTCACTCCAACCTCCTTCCCGTCTCCCCCATTTCCCTCACCATCTGTTCTCACTCTTTATCATACCACCGGCCCTCCCAACCTTCAAATATTTGTAAAGTTTTGCAGTGGCGATAAAATCTGAGCCTACACCAAACTTCCAATATAAAAGCTGCCAGAACACACGCTCTGGATATTTCCCTCCCATACATAACTTGCAGGGCGCGAGGGAGGCAGCAAACTTATTGGTAGTGAGCAAGATGATGTTTGGAGAGTGTACGGTGGTGATGGTGGAGCTGCCAAGATGGTAGTAGCATAGGATGAAGGAAGGGGTGGTGGTGGTGTGTGGCTGAGCGTAGGGTGTATGGTGGTGCAGGCAAAAAGTGACGGTGTTGTTGGTGGGCAGGAGGGTGATGGCTATGGCTGTGTGTGTATGAGAAGGGACAGTGATACGGCGGGAGAGTGAAGAATGGATTGGAAGTCAAGGTTCCAGTCAGTCCAGACGGTTCCTTCTGATAGGGAACCAAACTTGGTGTTGGGGCTAAGAGTTAGGAAAGAATGAAATATATCGGTTTTGAGAGTAATCTGTCAAAGGTCAAGGTCACAGGGTCGGTGGGCATGGATATTGCACTCTGTGAGTGCTTCTTCTTGTTTTTTCTTTGTGTAAGGCCCCTGACATAGACCTGACAGCATGTTCTTGCGAACCAGCGTTATTTCTATGTGACACACAACTTCGAATTCCATCAGCTCGGCACAAATACACACTGCCAATATTTTATACACGATAGGTCTGTCTCATTCAGGGGTATTTGGATGGTATTAGTGGAGGTGATTTATGACATCTCTGTGGGTCTTAATGAAATTCAAATCGTCAGTCTATTCCCTACCCAGAACAGGACTGAATTCGTCTCCTGTCGGGTAAGAGATTACATCTCTTTTTGCTTACAAACCACCTCTCGCACTGGTACCTGGTGGTATAACAGTTATATGTGTTTTGTAGATTTAAGTAAAGTCCGATTCAGTGAGATGACGTATGACTGTTGTTGTTCTCTGCTTGTATGAAGGATGGATTGGGATACATGTGATAACTGTGATTAACGGGGTGTTTAAGCAGTATAGACCAGAAAGGTTATAGCAACGGAGAGTGATTAAAAGTGTATCTATTTTGAAAGAATGGTAGATAGTAGTGAGAGAATTATTTCATGGTGTTAAGATGGCTGTGGCAGAATAATGACTATGGTTTCTAAGATGCAGAGGTACTGCTGATGAAGAAGGTGACAGTGAGGGAGTATATATTATTTTTATTTTGGATGGATAGTAGTTAAAGGTGAAAAAAGATAAACTAAATATTAAGATTGTAAAAGGAAGAATGAAGTGAGTGTGATTGTGGTTTCTTGAGTATTGAGGCAGTACCTACGGGAAAGACTACATTGGAAAATTACTACTGTAACTGGCGGTGAGAATGGGGTATCATGGTGTTAAATAGACTGTGAGACGAGAGTAACTGTGGCTTCCCCGATGTTTGAGCAAATACAGACAGGAGAATAATTATGGAGGGGGATGGAATAGTAAGGACGATAACCATTTTTTCTTTTCGCTTCTGGACTTTCAAACTACGTGACAAAGCTAAGTGGAAATAAATATTGCATACATATAACTGAAGAGGAGTGGGTGGGAGAAAGAGTAAGTGATGAGGTAGAGTGGTGCGTAACCTCCTCCCACAACTGCCAGAGCCCTCATGAGCTTTCTCGGGCACCTCTTTTGCGTAACGTGGTAAGTTGCAAAATGTTTTTTTTTTTTTTCATGTTGTGACATGTATACAATGTATAAGTTAAACTGTATGTTACAGTTATTTGACCTGCACTGCGTTGATCGGGAGGAAATGCAAAGAGCTATTTAAAAATAAGATGTTCACACGAGAGAGGCAGAGATCTCATGATACATTAACGTAAACTGGAATGATGGTGCCGGGCGTCGACCTACCTTAAGTAGACTGTAACCGGTGCCTCAGCAACTCAGTTACGTTGATGTTTCTATTCCTGTCCCTGGAAGGGTCCGTCAACTTTTCTGAAGTGCTGGAAAGTTCGAGGTGAGAAAAGGGCATTACATATTTAAGTCGGTTGTTGAAAGAGAATAGTGACTAAGACTTTTAGAAAGTTGTGGTGACAAAGATGGAATAATAATAATTATGAAGTGTGGATATTTACTGTTTTGGAAGAGAAGCATTTTCAAGTGAAAGAATGGTATCGAAAATTTGAGACGGTTGTGAAAAGAAAGTGGGAATTCTTTGACTATGTTTCCTTAGGTGTTGTGACTATGAGTAGGAGTTATAGTCATGAGGCGTGGGAAACAGGTAATAATCAATTTTGGAGAAACGTAGTTAAAAATAACTAAAGGAAGATACTGTCGAAAAAGATTGCAGAATAATGAAAATATTGCCTGGATTCTAGAACTGAAATATTGACTGATTCTGGAGGTTTATACTGTAGTTATCGCTAAGAAAATGATATCACAATTCAACGCTGTTTGTAAGAAGTAATTGGTTACTTAAGTTTTGTTGGAATGTGGTTTCGAATGATAGGATGTGGGATAGTAACTTTTGAGGATGGACAGTACTTCTGGATGGGAGAAGGTTATACCAGAAATAAGTCGATTGTAGGAGAAGGTTGGTGATTGTGTGGTTGTGTACTCTGTTGTGCTGTTGCACTACCGACAGAAAAGTTATAACGATTGGGCCTGGGATAATAAATGTTTTGAATCATCAAGAGAAAAACTGAACAGTTATGAAGCAGTGCTGAGACAGGTAAAACAATCAGGGTAGATTAAAAGAGAGTGAAGTGTTTTGGACGGTAACCCTCTAATACATTGCGGTGTTGAACATTTTAATAGAGAGAGAGAGGGAGAGACAGAGACAGAGACAGAGACAGAGACAGACAGACAGACAGACAGACAGAGCATGGGTTGTGGAGGGGAGTGGAGGTGGATGGGTGTCGGTAAATGTGAGAGACTGCACAAACCGGTAGTGGGATTGCAGATGGGTATTGTGGTGGATGAAACTGCAACTGTGGCAGGGGCGGTAGTGTGACGGGATACGTAGGGATGGAGGTAGTGTTAATAATGGAACTGAGGGATGGGGCTGGTGAGGGAAATGTGTGTATATCTATTCTCTCTCTCTCTCTCTCTCTCTCTCTCTCTCTCTCTCTCTCTCTCTCTCTCTCTCTCTGTATATATATATATATATATATATATATATATATATATATATATATATCTGTCTGTCTGTCTGTATGTATCTGCTTATCTATCTGTCGGTCTGTCTATCTATCTGTCTAGATTTCTACCTATCAGTGTGTCTATGTACGATTATGTCTATCAGTCTATCAACGTTTCAATCTGTTTATGTCTCTCTGTCTACGGATATACTGACAGACATAATTCGGCGTCTTTTAATTCCCTTGCTATACCAAAAAATGTGGAAAGGTGTGTGTGTGTGTGTGTGTGTGTGTGCGCACGCGCAATCACTCTCATCTCTGATTTACGTTTGATCCTCCATTAGCTGATACGGAATAATACATATTCTTCATGTAGTCCCTCTGAAATCTTGTCCTCCCTTTCCTCCTTGTCTTTCTCCTCTGAGAATTTTCTGAATCAATAAACCTGCTTCGGGACGCCATCCTGCCAAGCTGGGGGACACAACTGGCACGTGCAATAAGCATTCCCAGCCAGTGCATTTTACATGAGAAGAAAATAAACATTTCCTGGAGCACTTAACGGCAACTGAAGTGGCAACTGAGATCCCTGCTGAGACCAGGATGAAAGCCTGGACCCACCTCAGAATACAACCACTCTCACACTCCGTTGGTAGGAGTGTGAGGGAGAATGCTGGGAGCTGCTAATGTGTTTGCTCAGGACTCAGGCCGCCACACGGGTGCACACACGCCAAAGAGAGCGGAGACACGCAGTACCTACAGCTCTTTTACTGGAAAGACATACTATAACAAAACCGAGAATTCGATAAAACAAGCAATGGAACTTACAGCAAAATGCCAATGAAATTTCATCCATCATTATAATCCTTCTTTACTGCCACGTCAAGAACGATGATATCCTGGGCTAGCGTTTTTACTGAAGATCAGCAAGATGATTTGTAAATTTATGCATCATGCAAAGTAAAGGCAATAATATGAATATACATAGGCTTACACTACAACACTTCTAGGTCATTTCCCTATGTATATCCCTCAGTCTAGACATCTCTTTCCCAGGCATGTGTTTAAAATCGATCAGTTATACTCGTCTAACCGCACATAAACTGTGACTTGTTCTTTCATCTTAATTGGTCGACGATTATAGTGTTCTACTGTTTATCAACTTACGTCAGATTTCATTCAAATGTGAGCAGTTCGTAGGATGATTAATATATATATATATATATATATATATATATATATATATATATATATATATATATATATATATATATGTATATATACATATATATATACTGTATATATATATAATTTCAGATAGATAGATAAATATATATGTTACATAAATTGTCAAGAAAGAAACCGAGAATCAGAAAAGAAACTGGGATTTAAAGGAAAGTGAAGGTGTGGCAGATTAGTGTATTATTCTGAAATGAGAAAGGGATGGAAAGTACAGCCATGAGGAGGAGGAGGAGGAGGAGGAGGAATACAAAGGAAAGCAAATAGCAACAAATCTTATGGTCCTTTCGAGGCTGCTTGTTACAGAGTAGCCTATGACTGCAAGATCTAATTCTACATGTTGATAAAGTAAGAAGGCTCCCCCCGCCTCCAAACCCTCCAGTTAAAACTGGCAGGAAATAGTGAGAAGGACCACCATGCAGCATGGAAAAACTGACATGGAAATTTCATAGGAAAGCCTGAAAAGGAGAAGTTGCATTTTATAATATTTTATGTATAAGCTACCAGTTTGAATAACCTGAAAGAGAAAGGCCATCTGACGTTACGTAGAGAACGAGTAAAATGCATCTGAAGGCGTGGCCATGAGGGGGCACATTATTTTAATCGGTCACTACCAAATTATTTTCAGTCACTGAGGAGATTCAGTATTAGCGCAGGGATTAATGAAGACTATATCTGACCCATGCACTTTCAAAAGCCTCTAACAGCACTTTAATATTCTCTTCCATCTATCGCAAGGCTATCTTACTAAGGTGAAAGTGTATTCCAGGACTCTGCGTGTGGTTATACTGTATCCATCAACCCCCCTCACGGCCAGGACAACTCTGGTCTTTATTCAGGCAAACATTCCACTGTAAGTACCTGCAGCCTAGATTGCAATCAACCGTCCATCTGTCATCGTATCAAATTGATATGCTAACATAGTCAACTGCTTGCACCATTCCAGACTACAAAACTGTAGACACACACCCACAAATACAGGTAAAAACATAAGGAAACGCATACAGACATGCACACACACAAGAATAAACTTACACTAGCACACACACATACTCATACACAAACGTGCACAAATACACTAATATGAAAGCACATACATACATATATGCACACCCACATGCACTTCAAAGGGATACACATGCACATGCACCTACACGTACACAAATACTACAGAGATATTCACTGACCAACAGATACTGGCCTTAATCTGAGGCACCAGCCGCGGTGTGTTTACTCTAGCCATGACGCATCTCGACTGACTCCTGGCTCAAGTTCTCAGTCCACTTGTAATTGCTCAGTTGTGACCCCTGTCTGGAAGGTGCCTTGTCAATGATAATAAGTAAGAAACCTCTGTCAGAGAGGTCAATCCATTTCAGATTACATGCAAGCAGGGACATGGAGGAAAAACCTGACCCAAGTGATGATTGTTAGAACCAGAAGAGTACTTCCCCCATAGAATGCTGTAGCCAGTTCTCGCATGAATGACCTACTGTGACCACCATCTTAAGGAACTGACTGGAAAGCAGTAAGAGCCCAGCTTTAAATAGGTCAGAAGAGGAAAGGAGGCATGGCTACCTAGGTATATCAAGAGTTATTAGACGTGAAAAAAGCACTCACTCTCCGATCCAGCCTCCTCCAAGTCACTCTCCTCAGTTTAAGTTCTCTAGCGACAGTAAGAAGTACTGTACTTCAAGACGTCAAATCATAAATTAAGAATTTGTATTTAACTATTATAGCAGCCTGGTAACGTAACTCTTCCCATTTAGTGGGCACTCTATTAACAGAAATGTCTGACTGATTATGTTTGAGTAAGTCTGAGTAAGTTTGTCCTGTGAAACAGCCCCCCTACCATGTGAGTCGACAAAAGTAGTTCTTTCTCCTGCAGAAGCTGACCTACTGTACATGGTGCAGCAGGGGTTGCCTGAGCCATGCCAAAGCAAGTGGTGCTCCCTGGGTATCCTAGTTGCAAAACCCGGTGAGTCCGCATAGATTACCTTAGGGTAAAGTCTCTCACTAAGGCTGACACTTACCCACTTCCTAGAGTGGATGACTGAATCGACGTTACAGGCAGTGCAAAGTTCATTATCAAAATTGATTTACTGAAGAGATATTGGCAAGTTCCACTCACAGAAAAAGGACCAAGAAATTTCTTGTTATGTTGCCGATGTTCAAACTTACAATTGCAAGATCACGTCATACTGTATGAATAATGCGCCAGCCATGTTTACTTACTAGTGATATCAAGAGATGTGTCTCGTACACTGATGGTTTGGTTATATTCAGCAACTCCTGAGAGAAACGCATTACCCAGCTAGATGCCTTTCTGCAGAGACTTATCTGCTAACCTAGTACATCAACCTAGTGAAGTGTGACTTTGTAAAGGGCCAGGTTTAGTCCTTTTGTGTGTGTGTGTGTGTGTGTGTGTGTGTGTGTGTGTGTGTGTGTGTGTGTGCGTTTGTGTGTCCGACTCTGGTCATAGGCTTCACAGCCTGCTCACAAGGCCCAGTAGTCCCTCTACATACGCTACACCTCCACGTGTCACCACTTCGACGCTAACACCCACCGTCCTTATTGAATACATGCTAGGGTTGTTTCATAGGACTTGTGTATTGGTATTAGCGGGGGTACTTTTACAACATGTTGGAGGGTCCTCTGGTAGATCATTAATGTCTGTTTTATGAAATTCAAATCCTTAAACTGTTCCCTGCCCCAGCGGGGATTCGAGCCTGGGTCCATTAGGACTGCTGGCTACCTCTCTACCAGTTCAGCCACCGCCTCCACCATGGTAGGTTTGGGTATAATAAGTCCGCCACATGCCAAATTCGGGGCCATTGTAAACTCAGGCAATCCAAGAACACAAGGGAATTGCAGAGATCCCAGGGTATGCTGGGATACTATCGAAGATTTGTCTTGAATCCCTCTTTTTTTTTTTTTTTTTTTTTTTTTTTAGCTCCCTTCACATATTTTCGAAAGAAATATGTCAAGCATGACTGGGAGGAAGAATATGAAGGGCTTTTGCTAAAGTTTAAGAGATTTTGTCTGGTCAGTCTCTGCTCCAACCCCCAAATTTCAGTAGGGCTGGTGAAGCCCTGTGGCAAGATAATGATCATGGCTTTGAACTACCGGTTTGTTACATTAGCAAGAAGTTTACTGTTGCTCAGAAGAATTATTTCTCTTCTGAAAAGAATTTCCTTGCACTTATCTTGCCCTGCAACATTTCTCATTGTAAATTCGTTGACGTTCAACGCCTATTACTGAGCACACCGATCAGCACCCTGTTAGGTATCTAGTGAAATTCGGAGACAAGAATCAACTGTGAACCGCTTGGCATTGGCAGATCCCATGGGAGGGCAGATGGGGCAGTTTGCTCCCCCTGAAAATTTTTTTTTGGGGGGAATATTTTGAGTATTTTCAAATCTAGTATGTAAATTTTGAAGACAGAGACAGACAGACAGACAGACAGACAGACAGACAGAGAAATGGAGACACTGAATTCCCGAGCTAGACCTTGTTAGGCCATATAGCCCCGGTAGGGTGACAAGAGAGCGCTGCCTCTCCCGCATGAGGGCAAAAGAAAAGAGTAAAAAATGATAAAAACAAAGCTTCCAACTGGCTTCCCTTGACACAGGGGAGAGAAATTTCGAAGCTTGTTTGCAGATTTTTTATTTTTTACTTCGCCATCACTTTTTTCCCATCGTACTGGACTATTTTTGCTGATCGCTCCGAAGGACAGAGTATGATGTTATTTCTGATTTTTGGCTTTAATTTCTAGGGTCAGTTACTTTTCCATATGGGGGAACAAGGTGGAGATTTTAGCTAAGAACGGGGTTTATTTGCGTTTTTTATACGCGTGGTTTTATATCTGAACGAGGTTATGGTGTGTGTGTGTGTGTGTGTGTGTGTGTGTGTGTGTGTGTGTGTGTGTGTGTGTGTCTTATCGCCCGCTCTTTAAAGTGTCATATTTTGGTTATATGGTGACCATGTGTATTTCTGTGTGTTTGTACTTGCGTGTGTTTATCTTTGTGTTTGTATGTGTCCTGGATTACAAGGGGTTTCGGTGTTTGCTACTGATATAATCGTTCTGTACTTTGTGCGTAAGACAAACTTTTATAGGTGTTCCATTTTGCAAATACTTGTTCATCTTTAAAAGAAATCCGAGCGTTGTAAACATCAAGCATTTTGACATTTATGACGAAAGAGTCTGAAAACAGCTGTTCTATGTGTCCTAATCAGCAATGGTTACTGCACCATATACTGGTGCATCAGACACCAGCGTAATGGCCGTGAAGTATGTCACTGTATAAGAAAGCACACTAATCAGTACTTGACAGCAAGCTACGTTCTGCTATTTTCCACATTTATCGTGCCCAGGTGTCAGGACAGGTTTTGATGAGAGGGTACGTGTACTTATTCCCCCCCCCCCCATTCCTTCTTTTCTGTCTCTACTAGGTAGTCTTGTCTCCTTTTTCTTCCCGGATTCCTTCATCTTTCCCTATTTCTCCTTTTTCTCCCTCCTTTTCTTCCTCCCCCCTTCTCTCTCTCTCTCTCTCTCTCTCTCTCTCTCTCTCTCTCTCTCTCTCTCTCTCTCTCTGTATATACCACCTCCAGCCTTTACGTCACCCTTTTTTTCTCTTCCTTTCTTCCATCCTCGCTTTCCCCTCTCCCTTCCTTCCTCTCCGCTCCTGTTTCCTACCATCTCTTACAATCGATTGGCCTTGTGGTTTCTTGTCCTTCTTCTTTCTACTCCTTCCCATCCATTCTCTTTCCTCCTTAGTTTCATTTTTATCCATTTTCCCTGTCCCCATCCCGCCAGCACCTGTGGGTTCCGACCTTCCTGCCTTTTCAAATGGAATAATAAATTGTTTGTTGATTTCAATTCCAGACCATCGCTTAAATGCTGAAAACGGATTACGAGATCGAAGCGCAGTAAAATTTTAGGCACTCGTGAAAAAATGGAAAAATGATATTGGAATCACTTCATCTCCGCTCACAATCTACTCACTGTTGGAGCGGCCCCGGTGCAGCTCGCGATCCATCCCCCAGCTAATTAAGCAGCATAGCATTTCACTGTTTTTATTGTGTCTGGAAAATAAAGTTTATTTAATTACGGCAATTGCTGCAGTTTACTGCAGTATTATTGTACATCACGACGTCCAGTTTCACAGTTTACGTAAGCTTATTGGAAAAAATTGCCGACTGAACATTACAAATTGTACGTTATAGCTGACTGTTTATTACTGTGCCTGTCTCTGGTTGCACAACGGGAGGTACAGTTGTGAATTGTCATACCGGTTTATATTTCTGTCGAACAATTATTATTTTCATACACAATGTTCCCAAAACATCGACGATATCCCCCCCCCCTCCAAAAAAAATCGCAATATTCCGTTTCGTAAAGCCAATGCTCACTCATGTTATTTATCACAACGAAGTTAATCGATAATTATGCCAACGACTGTAAAATTTCAGACATAAACTCTGCAGCTCGTGGCAACATTACTATTATGAATGTACCATAAGAAGTTAGACGAATCATGAATTGTGTACAGCGCGGTGTTAGAATGATGCTGGTGATGTTTTCGAGTGATTGCTGCACTTATTAGCCAAGTGTAGTCAGCTTGAAGCATCTGATTGGAAAATGACAGATTATCACACAGTGTTTTAAAAACATACAGTATGCCCATACGTATTTTATAACTCTACTGTAGAATTATAAGAAAAATGACAACAATAGTAGAAGCAAAAAGTAAATATCCTTATGATACTTTATCACCTCGAAATTTTCATCCTGATAATTCCAGAAGCAAAATATATTTGCCAAGCCAAAATCAAAGCATGTTAAGCCAGCCATATTTCTGATTAAATGGAACATTAACAATTGAATAACTTTGTTCATCTGTTCAACATTATACTTTAAGTCAAAGTGATATCTTTCGGGAAATCGACCTAGTATTTTTCTTCTATGTAATATAGTCTGTAGATTGTAAGTTCTTTCTCTTCTAATCTAATAGTAGCAGTAAACGAGCGTAACTGATAAGACACTCACCAAACAGGCATTCTCCAAACTTAGCGGTAAAGTTGTCGAATCTGCAGTTCAAAGATCTAGGTAAGAACATGCTGGGGATAAAGAACGTTTTCCAGTGTATATTCTGTATATTTGCTTAATGGAGGTACGATGACAACAGAGCAAGGGAAACGATGCTCATCCTTAATGTCAGTGTTGTTCAAGGAGTTAAAAAAAAAAAAAAAAAAAAAAAAAAAACACGCATTCCAAGCGTGGACAGACTCAGTACACTGCCTAGGTATGTTTGTGTATCTGGTAAAAATACAGATACTGTCCACCAACCATAACTTGGCGAGATTTTGGTCTTTTTAAAACATATATCCCGTTGTTCATTGATCACCAATTCATGATGAAAGGGAGAGAGAGTTATTGAAACTTAGCGGAAGAAAGAAGAAAAAATAATTAATTAAATGATGGGATGAGTGACCGGTAAGCAAGACAGGAACGAGAGGGGGAGTACTGCATAAGGTTGGGGAGAAAGTGATACTGGGGGATGTGAAGGAGTAATTGCAGGGGAAGGGGGACTGAAGGAGGTGCATGTGAGCAGCCAGTGATCGTAAAAAATGGAAAGGCAAATAGGTGTGCTAAAAGGAGATGTTCAAAAGACAGGAGAATAGTATAAACTGGACAGAAAGTTGAGGAGATAATGAAAGGCTAAGGGTGTTATGAAAGTGAGGTGACATTTGTGTGATTAGGGAGAGAAACTAAAGATAGGGGAGAGAAGTAGGTGTGGAGAAAAGGAAGAAAGTAGAAGGAAAGAAAACACTGGCGACAAGGAAGAAAGAGCACAGAAAAAAGATTAGGAATTTTCCGGAATAACGAAACAGGTAAGTGTGGACACGGCAAGAACTTAGTAGGAAAGAAAAGAAAGGAAATTAGGAAGAAACGCACAAAAAATAGAGAAAAATGGTTTAGAAAGAATGATAAGGATGAGGGAAAGGGAAAAACTTAGAAGCATAGAATATAATAGAAATGGGGGAGGAGAAGGTAAAGAGAAGTCATATTGCTGGGACAATAACGAGGAAAATAAACTGACACTGAACGCATGTAAGACAGTGGAAAAGAGCTGGAGACCTAGAAGTAAACGAGAGGAATGCAGATAGTGGCAGTAAAACGGGAAAGGAAAATGATACGAGTAATTGATGTGACAGAGAAGGAGAAAAGAGAGCGATATAAGGTTGAGAGAACGAGAAGCCCTAAAAATATCTTCCTTCGTGTCGGCAATGGATCTCACTCAAAAATGTATGCAATTGTTTCGGTGTGTGTGTACTAGATAGATATTTTTTTCCATCATATGCATTGCCACCATCCCGATTGCACATTAAAAGCTGAGCCACAGATAGGATGTTAGTCAGACTGTCAGATAAGCAGGCAGAATACAGACAGGCAGGGAGACAGGCAGACAGGAAGGCAGGTTAACAGTGAGACATGAAGGAAGAAAGAAAGGAAGCCAGACAGACGGGAAAATACGAACAGGAAAAACAGACAAAAGAAAGACAGACAGGAAAACATGAAGACACACTGAAAGAAAAGCATGTTCGCAGACAGACAGGAAGACACTCAGACAGAAAAGTAGGAAGACACGGGGCACAAGGGGAGAGAGGCGTTGGCAACAAAAAGAAACAAGCCACTTTCTTAGACCAGGAGTCTACCTAGGACTGTGTGTGGGGATGGTCTGAGAGGCAGGCAAGCTAGCATAAAGTCAGCTAAAGAGATGCAGGTACTTGGGCACTGAGGTAGGAAAGAAGATGAACAGTAAGAAGGTTTCACAGGATAAAAGTGGGACCGACAGGAGCAGCGATATATATATATATATATATATATATATATATATATATATATATATATATATATATATATATATATATATATATATATATATATATATATATATATACGGTAGAGAGAGAGAGATAGTTCTGTTAGTTAAAACAATGTCTTTATAATGGTATTTTCACAACCAGTATACAATTTTTCAGATTTCGGGAAAGCATCTCGAGTAAAGACTTAGAATCAGTTTCGAAACAGTTCTGTGATAGGCAATATTTTCTTTCAGTAAACATTCATTCATATCTAACAATAACCGAGCAAAGCGTAAAAGAAATAAGGGTGTAACTAAGGCAAAGAAAGTCAGAGAGAGAAAGAGAGAGAGAGAGAGAAGGGGGGAGCGGGCTTTTTTTTTTTCTGCTTACGGTGAATCGTAAAAGCCTGAGGGTGCCAATATCGATATCATTTACTTATTTCAAGCTCGGGACAGCTTTATTTATTCATCATCAGCTAACGTCAGTGAGTTTCATTCAACTGAGATTGCGTCACAAGCACCTGAGAGTGTAAATGACCAAGATAAGATGAGAACTGGATACATGTGCAGAGGGTGGATGGCAAGATAAGTGACGACTAGAGGGAATCTGACGCAAAGTAGATAAGAGGAAAGACAAGGGAGGTTTGACAGGTGTGGGGTGAGGCAGTGAGGCAGGAGTGTAGTCAGGCAGGCACGAGGGGGAGGGTGGCTCGGGGGAAGGGGGAAAGGAGCAGGCAGACAGAGATTGAGCTGGCAAGTTATTGAGGTAAGAAGAGGTAGACCGTTTTCACAAAGTTCGTAGGCAATTCTTACCATACATAAATCTCCAAGGTCGTAAAGCTTTGCTAGCAATAATTTTGCTTTTGTCGCATTTCTACGCTCTTATTCATTGTATTGTGCACCGGAGTGCCTAGTATACAAATACTTAGATGTATGTTTATCTTCATTCAAACAGCTAATAAACACTTCGTAATCAATTTAGAATAAGTAAAAAAATATGTAAATAAGTAAAAAAAAAAATGTGTTAGAATGGATGAGTAAATGGGGAGTGTGTCGTCCTGTCTCGGCTACCTCCCTTTCCCTGGGGGAAGCAGCCTAGGTATATAGATAGATAGATAGAAAAAAAATATGTGTAACAATAATCACCTGTTATGGAAACTTGATTATCTTGAAAGCTGGACAGAACCCTTCATACGACCATAGAGACCAGGGTTGGGAACTTGTGGATCCTGTTTGAGCCATCTCGTTAAACCTTCTCATGTCGGGTGACTTTATAGGATTGGCCGGTGGTGTGAGGAGACGCCACAAGTTGCTAGTAACTTGTGGTGGACGGACACCCAAGGGGACAGAACGCCGGCATATGCTGGGAAAAGGGCCAGAAGGGAGTAGAGAAGACTGAATAGAAGAGAGGCGGAGTAGAAGAGGTGAGGTCCGAAAGAGTATATGAGAGAGAGAAGAATTTGAGGGATGGAAGACAAGAATAGAAGGAAGAAATGGGATATATGAGCAAAAGAAAGGGGAGGGGGGAGGGAAATTTGGAGTGAGAGATGTAGGACAAGAGCGAAAGGGGAAAGACAGATGTATAAAAATGAATAGACTGCATAAAAAAGAAAAAAAAAAGGATTGATAAAGGGGTAGAAGGTGCGTAACGTAAACAGGGAAATTTTGGTGGAAGCGTATAAAGAAACAAACGGCCAATATATGGGGGAAAAATGGGGTGGACGGCATGGAAGGAGAGAAAAGAGCGGGAGAGTAGATGAAGAATGAGACTATGAAGAAAAAAAGGCAAAATTTGGTGAGGACATAAGTGGAAACGAGAGAAAAAGGGGGACTGAGGGAAGAAAGGATAAATACAAAGAAATATGGGATATATGGAGAGGAAATGATAAGAAAAATTACAGAAAAGACGAAAACTGCAAAACCAAGCCATGATGATGCTGTTGTGATAGCGATGGAAGATAAAAAAGTCACTAAGAAAATGGAGTGGAAGGATCAAGAAAAACAAAAGAGGGGATTGCGGGGAGAAGAGAGATAAGAAGAAATGAGAGAGGGGAAAGAGGATAGGGGATGAGAGGAGGGAGGATAAGGAATGGAGAAAAGCGAAAGAGGAGAAAAAGAGGAATCACAGGTGTCCACGATAAGTCAGAAGGTTTGATAATAAAGAAGAAGGGAGAGAGGAAGGAAGGAATAAAAGGAGAGTGATAGAAGTGAAGGAGGAGAAAGGAGAGGAATAACAGAATAACAAAAAAGGAAGGAGACAGATGAAAAGTATTATACAAAACGAGAGAAATGACATGAAGAGAAAGGAAGTAAAGGATTCAGAGGGAAAGAGGAAAGAAGAAGAATAGTGCAAGAAAGATGAAGAAGAAGAAAAGGGAAAAGGAAAGGAGAAGGGGGAAATACACCGAATATGGGAAAGGAAGGAAAGTTATTTAGCAAACGGAGGAGAAAAGGGAATGAAAGGCGTAAAGAATAAGAACAAGCGAACCCTGAGAGCAACAGGTGAAAGGAGGAAATAAAAGAAATGAAAATGAGAGGAGAATAAGATGGGAAAAGAAAAGAAATTCAAGCGAGCTTACAGGGATGAGAAAGGAAATAATTATGAGGCACAGGAGAGAAAAAGAAAGATGATAAAATAAGGACGGCAATAAACATAATACAGGCAAGAAGATAGGAGGAGAATACCAAAAAGAGAATGGAAGAAAGAGAGAGAAAAAAAAAATAATGTGAGAGGAAAAGGTGGAATGAGGAGATGACAAGGGAAAAAAGAGGAGGAGGAGGGGGTGGGACAAGAAGAGAAAAGGGTGAGAGGAAAAAGGATGAAAAAAGGGAAATGGCAAGGGACAGAGGGGCAAGGAAATCAAACAAGAATGAGAGGCGAGGAAGATGAGGGAAAAAAAAAAGACCAGTGGTGTGAGAAGTAAAGAAAAGACAAAAAGACAGATTTCAGAGGGTGGAGGGTGGGGAAAATGTAAGAAAACGGCGCAGTAAAGAATGAGAGAGTAATATGAAAGAAAAATCTAGAGAAATGGTTCAGGGAAAAAAAAAAAAGACATAAGACGAAGATGGAAAGGGGAAAAATGTAAAAAAACGAAAAATAAGAATGTGGAGAAGGAAAAACAAAAAAAATTTACTTGTAAGAAAGGAAAGACAGGAAAAAAGAAAGACAAATTAACAGAGAGGAAGGAGAGGGAGAAAGTAAAGAAAATCAAGATAAGAAGACGGAAAACTCAACGATAAATGAAATGAAAACAAAGAAGACAATATAAGACAGCAATAAGGAGAGATGAAGAAGAGGGGGAATGAAAAAGCACAACATTTAGAGATGATGGAGGGGAGGAAAGATGAGAAAAAAATAAGAGGTAATGATGAGAGGAGGAAAGAAAATGAGGAATCGACAGAAATGAATTGGATGAAAGGAGGAAGCAGGAGCTGAGAAAGAAATAGAAGAAAAACGTGGAGGAAATGAAGGAAGAAAAGGAGGAAGTAAAGAAGAGAAACGGAGTAATAGGAAAGAACAAAAACGAAAGAGCGAGAGGGGCGAAAATAAGAAAGGAAAAGGTGAAGGGAACAAGCAGAAGTAAGAAAAGAGGGACTACACGATGATGAAGAAAAGTAAAAAGAAAAAAATGAGGAAGGTAAAGAAGCGAAGGCGAAGAAAGAAGAAAAAGGAACATTATGATGGGGATAGGTTTAAACATGAAAGCTATGATGAATAATAACTCGAACGATAACAAAAGGAAAGAAAGGATGGAATTAACAGAGTTGATGGAGAAGAGGGAGGGGAAAGAAGGGGAAATAAAGAAGGAAAGGTGAATAAAGGAAAGAAAAGAAGCAAAAGAAAGAGAATATGGAGAAGAGGGAGGGAAAAGGGGGGAAATAAAGAAGGAAAGGAGAAGAAAGAAAAGAACAGAAGTGAAAGAATGAGATTTAAGAAAAAGATGACAAAAACTTCTCATGAGGATGGATTTTAAAACTATGTAAAGTAAAAGTAGAAGAAAAGGAGAGAAAGGTAGAACGTGGAGGATAAGAAAATTGGAAAGAAACAGAAAAAAAAATAAGGAAAGGAAGGTGAAGAAGTGAAGGACGAGAAAGGAGGGAATGACAATAAATAAATAAATAAATAAATAACTGAAGCACTGATGAACATGGATTCGGCAGCCCTGAAGTTAAAACAAAAGAGAGGAATGGAAAGAAAGAAAAAAAAATAGAAAAGCTAAGACAAACGAATAGAAAGATAACAACCAGTGATGGGAAGAGGAAGAAGAAGAAGAAGAAAGGAAAAACAAGGAGGAAAGAACAGAACACTGTTAAAAGAAACAAAAGAAAAGAAGAGAACAAGAAAGGAAGAACAAAAGGGCTAATAAAAAGAGAAAGCCAGAGGGAAGGGAAAATCAACCAATGAAGAAAAGATAATAATATAAGTGAAGGAGAAGAAAGGAAAGAACAAGAGAAGTCAGGAAACCGAACGAGAAGAAAGGCATAGAAAGAAAAAAATGAGATAAATGAAGGAGTAGAAGCAAAAGAAGAGAGGAAGAAGAGAAAAAAAAAAGACACGAAAGGGACACGGGACACAGGAAAATGAAATGAGAAACGACCGGAAAGGAGGAAACAAGTGAAAGGTGAAACGAAAAATTGCAAAGAGACAACACACATGAAAAAACTGATGGAAACGAGAGACAGCAGAAGCATATAAAAGAAGTAATGGAAGCGAGAAGCGGAAAACAGAAAAGAGGGAGAACGATGAAGAATGAAATGAGGCTGAAGGCAGCAGAAACGAGCGAGAATGAAGCAGGAAATGGAAGAGAAAATAAACCACAAATAAGAGAAGGAAACGAGGCGACAAGAAGAAAGAGAGAAAATGGGTAATGAAAGGGAAAAATGAAAAATATAAGCAAAACAGACGAAACGAAAGAATTACAAGAGAAACGAAAGAGAAGAAACGAAGGAAAACAAGGAAAGGAAAAGATCATACAGTAAAGAAAGGAAGAACTAGCAGAAAGTTCCTTACGACGGGAAAGATGGGAATGGAAGGAGGAAGAAGGGGTGGTAAAAAGGGGTTGGATGGAAAAAACGTGGAAAGAATGGATAAGCAATGATAATGGAGGTGGAAGGGTAGAGGCTGAGGGAAGAATAAAAGGGAAGCAAGGCGTGGGGGAGGAAGAGGAGTAATACAAAGGAAAGCAAACAGCAACAGACCTTATGGTCCTCTCGAGGCGGCTTGTTACAGGGTAGACTATGACTACGAGATCTAATTCTATATGATGAAGGATAAAGATAATAAAGCAAGAAGGCTTCCCACGCCTCCAAATCCTCCAGTTAAAACTGGCAGGAAAAAGTGAGACGGACCACCATGCAACATGGAAAAACTGACATGGAAATTTCATAGGACAAACTGAAAAAGAGCAGTTACATTCTATAATACTTTATCTATAAACTACTGGTTTCAATAACCTGAATGAGAAAGTAAGAAAGTAAAATGAATAATTAAATAAATTGATAACTAAGGCATGATATTATGTAAAGGTACGTTGAGTTAACGGAGCGCCTTTAGACACAGTGTGGAAAATGCAGTGTGGATGTTACAAAGGGAAATGCGGCAGCCTTGCCTGGCGGTTTTAAGGTAGGTAGTAACAGTCAATCAGGCTCCAGCTCCATTCACTCCACTGAGACAATTAACTTCCCCATGCGGCACAAGTACACAAGTTACCTTCTGAAGCAGTGAACCCTGGTTCATTATAAAAAATCCCGATGGTGGTCACCTAACATACAAGGACCTTCAATGATCCACAGCCCATCACAGGTCGAAAGTAAGAGCAGTGACCGTTAACTCAAGGCTATCTGTTGAGATCCAAAATTGTGTGTATACCACTTTATTTGCATTTAACGCTTTCACGGTCCGACCCCCCCACCCCATCCCTTGAAGACAGCAGAACTCGTAGGCTTTTGCCCACCTCACTCTCCCTCACTCCTCTGCCGGGCGCTCGAGTTTTTTTCTTTTCCAATCACTTTTTCATCCAGAAATAATTGGATTAGCGGATTAGTTTTTATAAAGTTAGAAAGCTGTGACTTTGTAGAATGAGATGATATAAAAAGAATTTAATATTCCATAAAGTAAAATAGTTATGACGAGTATACGCTGAAAGAGTGCATAAGAATGTTTATACCAAATCTGTGCTCTTGAGCTTCTATTCTGATCATTTTCTCACCCCGAAATATTCTGATTAGCGGATTTGACTTTATACTGTTAGAAAGCTGAGACTTTGTAGAATGAGATGAAAGAAAATAGAAAGTGATATTGTGTAAAGTACATTAGTTATGATGAGTATAAGTTGAAAGAGTGCATAAGAGTGTTTATACCACTTTTTTCTAAGCGTTTTTTGGTCACGTTTTCGAATTCTACCATAAATGAAAATAGTATCACCGAACTGGAAATTCAGTCAGGCTAATAACAGATTAAATTTCACAATGCTAGACGTAGTTCCTGATTATTTATTTGCTTGGACGTGGATCCAAGTCTAAAGAGTTGGTTGGACACTTTCAGGTTGGACGCGGATCCGCGTCCAAAGACCGCGAAAGTGTTAATAAATTAATAAATATATAATGGCATAACATGACGCTATGTAAGGGTTTAACAATTGCCACTGCATTATCAAGAGCAAACACAGTGGTACCTCTGGTTGCCACCACCACCAGGGTAAGGCTGGGGGCACAAGGCTTTCCTGGTTGTCGAGCAACTGTACCAACAGCTGTTACTGCAACCACAAATCAGAGTTCGTCAGCTAAGTGCAAGTTATGCCTAACATTTGAGATCTTAGTACCAATAGAATTCTGTTCACATCCTCCTTGAATAAAATCTCTTCTAACCCTATTCCTCGCAGAAACCCAGATCTCTCCCTCTTCTGATTTACCTCCACACAGTTTCCCTGGTTAACATCTCTTCATTAACATTTGTAACAATGGTGCCACTTGTTGCTGTACTGAAGCTGAATATGAAACTAACACTCTAATTAACTTCTACGAATTTTGATTACTCACTGAACAAACTAAATTACCTTATTATAACCAAATGTATCTTTAAAGTTTATCTTTTCCCTAATGCCTCACCAGTATATACCATATTTAACTCCATATCCACACAGATGACCAACTTTAACATCAGCCATACAACTGAAATTAACATGTTGCAGGATTGGGTTAGGAGGAGAAGGAGAGAGGAAGAACGAAGAAGAGGAAAAGCAGGCGAACAGGAGAGTAGCAGTGAACAAGACAGGAAAGAAGGGGAAGAAAGGAAGAGAGAAACTGGAGGAAGCAGCAAAAGTTAACGTGGCCTGTTTATAAAGGAGAGGGGACGTGTAAGTTACGGAAGACTGAAGGAGGAAGAAAGAAGGAGGGAGGCAGTTACTGTGAAGGGAAAAGGAGGAATGAAAATAGAGGAAGAGAGAGAGAGAGAGAGAGAGAGGTAGCAGTGAGGGAGGAAGGAGAAAATAGGGAGAGTTAGGAGGGGGATGAGGGAGCAACTAGGATCACGTGAGTACTGGCTGGAAAAGAAAATGAAAGCCGGAAAACAAAGAGGAGGAAAGGAAGGAGGGAGAAAGAGGAAGGGGAAGGTAGCAGTGAAGGAAAGAGGAGGAAGAGGGAAAGAAAATGAGAGGAAAGAGACGAAGGGAAGAGTGAAAACAGGAGGACAAAGGAAAGAGAGACAGACAGACAGACAGAGAGGGAGGGAGGGAAGGAGAGTAGAGGTAGCAATGAAGGCGAGACCGAAGGCAGAAGGGAAAAATGTAGCAGAGAAGGAAAGAAAGGAAAAGAGAACAAAGGGCGAAGAGAGAATGAGGAAAGATTAGAAAGAATTAGGAAGAGAGGAGAAAGGAAGATAAGGAAGAGTCGAGGAAGGAAGGAGAAAGGAAGATAATGGAAGAGTCAAGGAAAAGAGAAAATAAGATAAAGGAAGAGTGGAGTAGGAGGGAGAATCTGGAACCAGTTAGAGAGAACTGGCTTGGAAAGGAGGAGAAAGGGATAAGTCAGGGAAGATAGAAGAAGACCACTGAAAGGAATGGGATGGAGGAAGGCAAAGAGTGGAAGATGGGATGAAGAGAATGGAACTGCGGAGGTGGATCGGAAAGGAGAGCGGGGCAAGGAGTCAAGATAAGCTCAAGAATGAGGAGGAGTGCAGGAAATGAGGCTGGAACAAACAAAGGTGAGAAGAGTTGGGAAGATTTTTATTTTGCATTGGACGAAGAGAGGCAATGCAGGAGGTTTGACGGGAAGCGGGTCAATAAGGGAGAACGGAATGCAGAGACAAGAGGGAAGATGAACATTAGAAGACAGGACATAGTGCAATAGGAGTGATAAGTAAAGCAGATGATTGAAAGGAAACACCTGATTTTAGAAACAAGAAGAAAAGTAAACTCTGGAATAGGACAATCGATGAGGTTTGAAAGGCAGCGAGGAAGTTAAAGAGGAGGGAAAAATGAAGAAAAAAAATCAATAAAGGAAGACATGAAGCAAAGCAGAATATCTGATGAGAAACAAAGACGATTAAAGCAGAAAAATAATAAAGAGACAGAAGGAAGAATGAACAGTTTGGAGTAACAAAGTATGCAGATGGAGAGGGGGAAGGCAAGGAGAGAGAAAGCGATATAAAGGAAGCATAGGGGACAATACAGTAAGTCTAATGGGAGAAGAAGATATAAACGAGAATAATGGCCGGAGTAAGGAAGAAACAACAGAGAGAGAGAGACAAACAGACGGACAGAGAGAGAGAGAGACAGAGAGACAGAGACAGAGAGAAGCGTAAAAGTAGAAAACAAAATACAGGGAAGGGAGGAAAAATGAAAACAAAAGAGTATTGAAGAGAACAGGTAGAGAAAAGGAGGAAAAGGAGAGAAAGCAGGGGAAAGAGAGAGATCCTAGATGAGATGTCAGGGAGGATGAGGAGGACTGAAAGAGATCAAGAGGCTTGTGTGTGAGGCTTACCCCACCTGTATGTAGGCCTCACGTTTGTGTGTTTGTGTGTGTGTGTGTGTGTGTGTGTGTGAGAGAGAGAGAGAGAGAGAGAGAGAGAGAGAGAGAGAGAGGAGGAGGAGGAGAAGGAGAAGGAGAAGGAGGAGGAAGAGGAGGAGGAGGAGGAGGAGGAGGAGGAGAAGGAGGAGGAGAAGGAGAAGGAGGAGGAGGATGGATAAAGGGAGGTAGAAGGGAGCACCAAGAACAAGAAGAGAGACAGTGAGCGGGAGAGGTGAGAGGACAACAAAGAGAATGGAGAGGAAGGGATGTGTATTGTAGTGGAGATAACGAAGAGAAGAGAGAGAAAGGGATGACTGTGTATTGCAGTAATGACAGACATACAGAGGCAAACAGGGCAAAGAGAATAGAAGATGTGTACTGGAAAGAGAGAGAGAGAGAGAGAGAGAGAGAGAGAGAGAGAGAGAGAGAGAGAGAGAGAGAGAGAGAGAGAGAGAGAGA
Source organism: Coenobita brevimanus (assembly GCF_032717465.1). NCBI lineage: Eukaryota > Metazoa > Arthropoda > Malacostraca > Decapoda > Coenobitidae > Coenobita > Coenobita brevimanus. Next base: position 14,756,407 of record NC_136976.1, on the reverse strand, counting down.
GAGAGAGAGAGAGAGAAGCGGTGGGGGGGGGGAAACAGACTCTGGAATTTTAGGAAACCATTTGGAATGTTTAGTGACGGTAAAGAAGAGACTGCTAATAAGAACTGCTAAAAAATCTTAAATATAAATAAAAAGACAAGAAGACTATGAAACAGCAAAGACTGGAAGCATGAATAACCCCGTGTTTCAGTCTGGTATACTGAAAGGTCAAAAAGTTTGAGAGACTGGCAATTACTGATGGTGTGTAATTATGTGTGGGTGCAACTGAGAGAGTGGGAGTGAGTGGCTGAGTGTGAGAGAATGGGAATGTGGGGGGCAGGCGGAGATATGGAAGTGAGAAACTGAGTGAGAGAGGTGGCGTGAATGTGGGTTCCAAATGCCAGCAGAAGAAATGGAAGGTTTGAGGGTAAGATTCAGTGGTGCACTACGCTTCCTACCCGTATTCTTATTTAGGTTATTTGTGCACATTGTATCTTCAATCCATACATGTACCTTAAATAACAAAGCAGAAACTGGTCAATGAAGCGATAGGCAAGACTTTACTATGGCTGAGGAGCTACTGAGCGTTCCAACCACACGGGCCATTGTGAGTGGAGAGGCGAGAGTATGTTGGTACAAGAGGAAAGAAGTTGAGAGGGTCAGAGTCAGCGATGCAGAATATGACATCATGAGAGTGGAGAGTTGTCTGAGGGTAGGTAGGAGAGAAAATAGGAATACTGTTAGGGTGAATAAGTATGACATAAAAGAGTGAGTGAGGGACGGTGAATAGATAGAAAAGAATGTATGAGGGTGGGGAAATAAAACAGAAAAAAGGGATAATGAATGAAGGATAAGCGATAGGGAAAAAATTTAATGATCGGAGATTCTAATATCACCTGAAAAAAAAGTGGAACGTTTGAGGGTGAAAGTGGAACGTTTGAGAAATGAGGTATTAAATTAGGTGGAGAAAAGCGTAGAACGGAGGGAATAAGGTGAAGAACGTGAATAGTGGGATATGAATAAGGAAGGATGCAACAGAGATCAAGGAAAAAAAAAATAACATAACACAGGAAAAAAGAGGAAGGAGATGAGAAAAAAATTAAAATGGGAAAGAGGAATGAGGTCGACATTATGGATGGTGGGAATGGTAAAAGGGGGATACAACAAAGAAGAAGAGTAAAAATTCACTGAGAATGGAACAACACGAGTATTTTACAGAATGAGAGAAATAAAACGGCGTAAATTAAAGGGGAGTGGGTTGTGGGGGGCTGAGAGGCAGAAAGAATGGCTTAATGAGAGGCATTGTATGGAGTTCCTGTGTAGGTTATAAAATTAGGGGAAAGAGTTGGAGCATAATTGGATGTGGACGACAGGTTTGGTGGAAATGGTGGCCAGTTGCTAATGAGAGCCTGGTGGGTGAATATGGTGAAGCGAATGAATGTCTTGACTGGAAAATGTGAAGAAGCGATAAGCAATCGTGAAGCACTGTAAAGTGGGATGGAAAAGATACTATTAACTTTCTTTTTGTCGCGTTACCTCACTTACTTTCCATAAAGGCGGGTGATTTTATTCGGCTAACAGTTGGTCATAGGAGTGCGCTTGGGGTGAAAAGAGATTCTGTAATAATGAGCAGCTGCACTGTATTGAAGGTTGAAAAGGAATATAAGCGAGTGGCTGGTGGCAGCATGTTAGCTATTGTCAGGTGTAGGAATGTCCGGAAACAAATGAATGACTGTGGAAATGACTGATTTTGCAAATGCAAGGATGTTAATGAGAGGATTTAAATTAACTCTCTCACTCTTTCTACGACTTACCGCCAGCTAAATAACTCATTTAATATTAGCTGGAACAGAATACTAGAGGTATTTCTATTAATGATGAACATATTACTCCTGTCAATCTCCAGTGCCTCACTCTCAGCTGAATGGAATCGTCTGAAATCAGCTGGAACAAAATATTAGTGGTATTCGGGCCATGAGAATATTAGTGTTGAAAGTATTAATAAAAATGTATGTGATATAACTTCTGATGAATAAAAGAATGTGGTGCTAGCTGGAATTAAATACTAGAAAATACTTGACTAGTAGGGGACTGGAATGTGGTAGTAAGAAATTCTATTACTGAATACCTGATGTGTGATGGTGCATGAATGACGATGTAAAAGAATGTTCAGTGGATGAATGTTGTGATGCAGGCGAGTGTGTAGTGGCTGAATGTGCAGAAGTGAGAGAATATTTAAAGGATAAATGTCGGGTGTTAACAAGTGGTCTTAACTACTTCATTCAGACGACAGTTTTTATTTTCATTCTTGGAACCTTTAAAGCTTAGATTATATTTAAGCATAGGGAGACTTTTTGAACTGGAGGAGTTGGATACACCTGTTATTAGCACCTTCAGTTCAATTTATCCTTCGTAAGTTGAATAAAACAGTTTGCAGGTAGCAGGATTAAACGAAACTAATATATCATCACAGTGAAGGGTTTAATGTGTGAAGACAAGAGATTCTTCAACGAACTAACACTTTTGCAGCGAGACACGCATACATTGCATTGTATTTCGGCTAACGTCTGACGATTTTGCTATATTTAAGAGATGCTCAAGGAACTGAAAATATTAAAAGTTATCATGATTAACATTTTCGCCAGTACTAATGAATTTTACTTTATATATCACCGTACCACCGACGACTTTATGCAGCTCGTAGTAACTCACAGCAGCCACAAGATTGAATGTGAGTTTTCTGTATGGACGGACATATAAGCGAGTCTTTGGTCTGGAATCTGAGCTATTGGCGAGTATTTAGTAGGTAAATGTCGGGGGCATTAGTGCATGGTTGGTAACTAAATTTGGGAGTGGGAGTGAGTGGCCATAGATTATTGTGGTGAGGGTGTGACGGGTTCTACTCATGGATGTTGAGTGTGTGTGTGTGTGTGTGTGTGTGTGTGTGTGTGTGTGTGTGTGTGTGTGTGTGTGTGTGTGTGTGTGTGTGTGTGTGTGTGTGTGTGTGTGCGCGCGTGCGTGCGTGCGTGTGTGTGTGTGTGTGTGTGTGTGTGTGTGTGTGTGTGTGTGTGTGTGTGTGTGTGTGTGTGTGTGTGTGTGTGTGTGTGTGTGTGTGTGTGTGTGTGTGTGTAAAAGTCAGCGTTGGAATGTGGGTATATGACTATGCCTATTGGCTGACTGTGGCTTGTGAGTTAATATTAAGTATATAACAGAGGGAATTAAAGAAATGGCCATGGATTAACACTCTTAGGTTCCTACACTCATCCATAACTGAATAACACCAATTAGCGTAAACTAGAACACAATACCTGGGTTGTCCCGGCCATGAGATAGTTAATGATGCCACAATTAACCGTCTCAGACTCTCAAGAAAATCATCCTACTTTAGCTGGAATATAACACGAGGGAATACTCAACCATGGATGGGGAGACTAGGTGGGAGAGGGAGGCAGTAAATGTGCTCTTAATGTTGGATGTGTGGTTTGATGGATGAATGTGGGTGTGTAAGAAAGGATCTGGGTGACTGAATGAGGTGTAACACAGTGTTCTATGAGTGAATGGGAGAATGTCTCGTCATTTCAGGAAGTTTCTGGAAGACTTCCATAGCCTTAAATTTTGCATGCAACAATTTACCATTCTCTTTCATGTTATTTTAAGCTTTTAAATATCGTCACATATTGCATAAATAACATGGTACAGATTAATAACACACCTAAGTTTTTAAATGATAAGAAAGAGGTGCAAGAAAATCCTAGCTGACGAGCATACAACTCAGTATGTAAGTGCCTCCAAGACTTCACCACCTCCCCCGCCAAGCCTCGCTATCCCTCTCACCGAGGAGTGAAGGATACGACCTTGCCTCTAAAAGCAGAGTCAAGGCTATTAAGCGTGGGTGTGCGTCCTTGGTTTCTGCATATTCAGTTCCACATTCATACCTGGTGATCATCTGGCTGCAACGACCCATTCAGATGGATAACCTTGCATAGGTTCGACACCAAGAAATGACGAGAAATTTTCAATCATGTAATGCCTCGAAATAGACTGGACTGATTAACGACACGTAAATACGCTTGATACTGGAAACCTAACCTCAGACTCCTACACCTAGTGGGAGATAATTCTTGACTGGATGTTTTTATGAAAATGGTGAGAACGTGTTAATTCGCACTACTCGTTCTATATTCAGCTCACCCCACTCGCTTCGCAGCAAGCGGAGTGGTAATATTTTCATTTGTGAGGTTGGCTGGCTGGCTGGCTTTGATTGTGTGTGGGTAAACAAGATATCTCATGAACGGCTTGAGCTATCAACAAGAAACTCTTAGGCTACCAAGATATGGCCAAAATCTTGGACGAGTCCGAAAACTGGCACTCGGGACCAAGGTCAAGGTCACCAAAGATCAATTAGTCGACCTTTGGTAGCCATTTTGGTAACCTTGGCCTAAGCCCCGAGTGTCACTTTTCGAACTCATCCAAGATTTTGGCCGTATCTTGATACCCTGAAAGTTTCATGTTGATAGCTCAACCCGTTCATGAGATATCTTGGTTACCCACACACAAAGCAAGCCATCCAACCTCATAACTGAAAACATTACCATTCCGCTCGCTTCGCAACGAGGGTGGTAAGTCTCCAGTCATTACTCAGACACGACGTCTTCCCCACTTTCCTAATTACCTCATTAAGTCGATTATTTTGAGATAGATTTCAGTGAGAAAAGAGAAATGCATTAGTAAGTAGGTAAATATTTAATTGAGTAATAAACTGCAGGTCAGGTCAGAGCGTCGTATTTTAAATGGCAGTGAAGCATTCGGAATAACTTTTTTCTTAGCGATATACTTTGCATATTACAAATTTTTATCATCTTGTACGCTACTGAAGCAAGGCAAACTGTGACCAGACTAGATACTGACAAAGATAAGAAAATAAAGTGGTGCAGTACCCAGACTTAATCACTTAGTTAAGAGTGCTGCGAAGTCTGCTATGTAATTTAGGGCAGCATTGTACGTGGCACTGGAGATTCGTAACATTTCTTTCTTAGCTATTTACGACTATTCTGTATATTGCACAAAATAATCCTCGTGTGTTATGATGGAATCCTGGTCGATATTATAACGACATAAAAGCCATAAAGAAGAGTGTCAAGGATTAATATTCACACTAAATAGCCTAGTAAAAGGCGCTAATACTACAGTAAGTCTGCTGTCACATAAATGATGAAACCTAGAACGCTGCGTAGAATCCCATGAGTTTCCAGAAAAGTACTGTATTAAGGGTTCGTCCAAGCCCACCATTTCCGCAGTCACGTAAATCAGGAGGGAGAAGAGGACTGCAGGCGGGTTTCATTTACAATGATCGTGAGCGGAAATGTTTTTACTGGAGCGCTAAGCTGGCCAGTGTCAGAACATGTGAGTGTAAAAATTTACTTGTCTGCCCTGATGTATGTATAGTTGCTTAATTAGCCTATGTATGTTTGTGTGGTTGATTTTGAGTGTTTTGCAATTGTGTCCTAGTTTAACTTTGCACATTTGAAATCACACTTGCTTTTATGTTTGTTTACTCTATAGGTGTTTGAGTTTGTGTGTGTGTGTGTGTGTGTGTGTGTGTGTGTGTGTGTGTGTGTGTGTGTGTGTGTGTGTGTGTGTGTGTCTTTATGTAATATTTATGCTGATATTTATCTCCTATATCTCGTGATATAACGCAACTTTTCCCTCACTTTCTCACACTCTCTTGCTCCCTGTGTTTCTCCTCTTTCCTCTCTTTCTCACAGTTCATCCCACGCTGCTTAAATTACAGTTTCATTCTTGTCCATCTCGGCGTCTAATTATTACCCACCCTGCCTGATGCACCATTCTTTATTTCAAAATTCGTCTTAATCCAACTTGTTTTCGCTTTCACGTTATACAAGTCTTCACCATCATTGTTTTCATATTTGTCTGGCTGTATTATATGTATATTATAGGCCACACTAATAGTTACCTTTTCATGTTCATTCTTCCTTTAAGTCTTTCTGATTTCGGTTCTTACTTTCTCTTTCACTCCAACATTTTTTTCTACTCCCTAATTCTTTCTATCCATTGTCTTTAGATGAATGGTAAAATAGTTATATATATATGGAAACAGTTAAAGGTTAGGCTAAGAAAAAGTAAAAATTCTTATAAGACAGACTGCTGATGAAATTATAAATAAATTAGACTATTTTTCTATTTGTAGATGACGACTGGTAGGGACATTAAAAAGTCTATACGTAGAAGACTTAACATTCGCATAGTGCAAATAAATCTGGAAACCATTATTTATTGGGACAATAGAAAAGTCTCTCTCTCTCTCTCTCTCTCTCTCTCTCTCTCTCTCTCTCTCTCTCTCTCTCTCTCTCTCTCAAGGAAAGGATATGATGTAATGGAAGAAGATAGGCCAAATTAGGAAATAGGGAGTAAGAAGATGCAGCATAATGATGATGCTGGAGACGAGTTTATGGAGGTAAAAGAAGGGAGATGGAAGACGGGATGAGAAAGGAAGGCAATCGGGAAGGAGAAATAAGAGGAGAGAGGGAGGAGAGCCAAGTAAAGATGCATGAGGAGTTGGGTAGATAGTTATGATGAAAACATGATTGTGAGGAGTGAAGTTTGGGAATAGGATAAGAGAAATGAAGAGATGGGTGGCAGAGGAAAAATGGGGATAGTCAGATGAGGTTAGAAATGAAGGTGAAGAAATGGAGATGTCGAAACGAGCCAGTAGAATGAGGGGGAAATAGAAAGGAGAGACGAAATGGGGTTAGTCATGGAATGGTGTGAGAATTTTGTGTTAAAATATGATGGTGAGGACAGGTGTATGTAAATGGGATAACAGATAAAGAAGGAGATGGAAAAGGGAAGTAAAATAAGGATACTGGATAAATGAATGATATTTACTTCATCATACGATATGGGCCTATATTACTTCCTTAACCACTTCATCTTGGTGCCGTAATAGCTATATTATTTGTTGACCCCAGATTACATTATTAAGCATGGGAAAGTTACCTTGGAGAAAGCAAGCTTGAAGGCTGTATTTAACCTCTCCTTATCGAAAAGTCTATCCCAAACGGGATAAAATAATCTGGTAACTAAAGGAATGATATAAAGAAAAGGACGTCCCTAGGCAGAAAGGAGTAACTGATATTTTGAATTATTTTAATCATTCCTGTTTTCAAGTCTCCTTACTTTCAGGAACGAATTTCAGTGTTGTGCAATTTCTCTTGTAATGCTTATAGATGTATTCTTGAATAAAAATGTCTTTGTTTCAATTTCTTTAAGAAAAATAACTAATTTGTTATTTTTTTAAACATTTGCAGAACCCTGTTACTTTACCCTGCCATAGGTGGAACAACTCTAATATCTAATTTCTGCTAACGCCAGAAACTTTTATTGGGCTGAGAATGAGTCATGGGATCCCGAGTGATAATACTGACGCTATCAACTCTGTCGGCACAGCTGTAGTAGAGATATATTACTGCAGCTCAGATTGCTTTTATGCACTTGTGAGTGAGTTATACGATCCTGAGGGTGTTAGTCCGTTTGCTCCCTACGTGTTTACTAAATGCTTTTACATAATCTGTTTGCACTGTACATGTTTACTAAATGCTTTTACATAATCTGTTTGTACTGTACATGTTTACTGAAGTTGAATACTTTGACTATAAAAAGGGGAAGTAACTGGAGTACTCGTTGCCCGTAATTGTTCTAGTTAAACATATTTACTCTCTGCAGGTAAACTCTGTGATTATGTGTGCTATTCTCAAAGGAAGGTGGAGTCACAAAGGTCACTTTGTGTATGAAATGATGTAATGTTTCGTATAACTCTGTTTAAGTGAGTGAATGGGTGATAATTAAATATCGTTGTTTAGACCCTTCACTACGGTTATTTTTTAATGATATTTTTTACAACTCGAGGCAATTTATTCACATTTGAATCTGTCTAGATGGTTTAGATATAGCTTTATCAGCCACTTTGCTACAATAATATTCTCTTTCCTCATTAAGGTCACCTGGTACCGCAGTATATAGAACTTAATTTTAAAAAGTCGTCGGGTTCAAACAGTTATGTTTTAGCGATTTATCTCGTCTCTCTCCACTGCCATTTTCAGAATACTGAACATTTATTCTGTGAATTATGTGCATCGTTTAGGAGCACAATATTCTCAGCTTTCAAATATCAATATTTTTAACACTCAGGCTCCTTTGACTCACTCTCTGCGGTATAAAATCGCTTGTCTTTAGCTGCAAAAGAATGTTAAAACTGTCCTGATCATGAAATGATTATGAAATTTAGAAGAGACAAAAGGGAAAACCGGAAGCACTGCAAGAATTCATTCCTCAGCCGATGCCTGTAAAATGTATTATTACCTCTGCCATCGGAGACAGAGATTATATATTGACCCCTGTTTGATTGTTTGTCCACAAGCTCTCTCACAAAATTATTGATGGATTTCATTGAAATTTTGTGGATATGGTATTGATGGCCAATGGAAGAGGTGATATTATTTTTGTGGTGATCTAATATGTCTGGTAGAGGAGTTGCCGGAGGTATGCGCTCTCTGAATGCTGTATAATTGTTACTTCTGTGATTCTTGTTTCGTATCAGACGAATACCTCACTGGCCTATCATGCCTAAGTATACGTCTTAGTCTGCCCAGTTGCTCACATCAAGAAGCGCATACCTCCGACAGCGCCAATAAAATCTATTATTTATTCATGCATCTGGATCTGGATCCATCTCAAAATGTAACCAAAGCTTCCTTGACCCACTACCAAAGTATCCACCAGATTTCACTAAAATATGATAGCAACTTTTTGACATGCCTTACACACAAACAGACACGGTGAATGTATAACCTCGGTCCAACTTTGTTGGCAGAGGTAATAACAAATATAAACAGAGTCGAGATGAAAAACAGACAAAATAAATCTGAATAAAAAAATATAAAAAAAAACGTCAGTTATCCTGCGACATGAGGTACAACCTTCAGGTGAGTTTTGGACTAATTTTTGGAAAAAAAAAATACTATACCAACATAAGTCCAGTTGCCGCTCGTTACAGAGCTGCAGGTACTAATGATCCTGTGGATGAATTGAGGGAGACTATTTTTGCCCATTAGGTCATCAGTAGGTCATTCTCTCTCTCTCTCTCTCTCTCTCTCTCTCTCTCTCTCTCTCTCTCTCTCTCTCTCTTGCTTTTAAACTTCTCTCTGTTTTTCCTCTGGCCTCCGCCTGTCTTTCTGTTTGCAAGAAACTTCCCAAGAAAGCGAAACGGTTAAGACAAGAAAGAGTGGGAACAACGTGACAAGAACGAATACCAGCAGAAATTATGGACGCCATAAAAATACATTAAGAGAGAGCGAGAGAGAGAGAGAGAGAGAGAGAGAGAGAGAGAGAGAGAGAGAGAGAGAGAATACAAAGAAAGTGAATAAGCCGAGAAATGACGGAAGGATAAGGAGACCGCGCCGAGGGAAAAAGACTTAATACAGCCCTGGTCCCGATTGAAATATGGCCTCCATTACACGGGAGACAAAAATGGTAAGAGGTCGCCATTTCTGTTTTTGCTGCCTGTTAATTATATACTGATGGGGCGGGTCTTTGGCGGCCACCAGTAATTACACTTTCATTTTTTACTTATGTGGTAGATGGGTGGTTAGAGAAATTGGCTGCTGAATATACAGACGAGAGTACGATTTCAGGCTCTAGGAGGAAAAAATTTGGTTATCCTTATCTTCACTAGACCCACCGACATCTCATGTTTGCAACCTCATTAATACCATTACTCTAGTCCTGCATGACACCCATGACATGTATATAATATAGACGGTGGGTATTACTGTCGAACTCGCGACATGAGAAAATTGTGCGGTACATACAAAGACTGCTGACCTTTTGCTTTAGGGAACAGATTATCAGGCCAATTCCCAGACACTGATACATATGAAAAATCACTTATTCCTTTTATTTCCTTCTTTTGTGTATGTCTGTTCCCCATTTTACATGTTATCGCTCATGCAAACTTTATTTTGTCCTTTTATATTTTCGTTCACTTCCTTTTTTCATTTCTATTCACTTCCCTCTTTTATTAGTGTTGAAGCTCACCCTATTAATTCTTTTTCATTTCCGCTTGTTTATGGTCATTTATCTTTTATTTCTGTTTCGCTTCCTTCCTTTCTGTTCATGTATCCCTCTTTGAACGTTTTTCTCCTTGTTATTTTGTTCACTCTTCTTTTATATTTCTGCTCGCCTCTATCTTACTTCACTTCTATTTCCCCTTTTATTTCTGAGAGGGAGGATCTTCGGAGACCCACACACAACCAATTATCCTTTCTCTCTCTCTCTCTCTGCCCGATATAATGATCAATAGGACTTCGCGAGGAGCTCAAGCACTGTATACCGTCCATCACCCCACACCCCTTATGATTGAACACCTCAAGCCAAGGACTTTTTATTTTTTTTCTTAACTCCTCCACAATTTCGTTGATTTGGGAAAACTATTTTTTGTGACCTTTGAATAGAATTGTCTAAAGACTGCACAAACAAAATAAAATAAAAGTAATCAGAATTACAGGGTTAATGTATCAAAGCTAACTAGTTCACAAAAGCTGCATCAAGGGCATATCTATAGTTAACCCTAATTATATAAAAAGTTTTGCCAGGCATATCAGCCTCGTAACTATGGTGAAGGGTTTTTCTCTTTATCCATCCATCCATCATCCAATCCTACGTTGCCCCATGAGAAGCGTAGGAGCTCGGGGCTAGGCAAGTTGGTCCTGACATTTAAGATGAGAGTGATTAGCCTCACTCATCCCTGAGTGGCATTACGTGATCAATAAACCCCAACCATCCCCTGGATATAAACCTTCACCGGCTCTATCCGACTGGAGCACCGTAATTACCCAATAAACCACCAGGCGCCATAATTTGTTTATATGGTTACTACCCAGCATAGTAAATGGTTTCATGGTGAACAGAAAACCATTTGGCTTGTCACTCAGTGTAGGGTCGCCCATAGGAAGAAGGAAGAAGAAAGAATGAAGGAAAAAAAAACAAGAGGAAGTGTAAAGTTACCCGTAGGCAGAAGGAAGAGGAAAGAATGAAGGCAAGAAGGACAGAAGATGACAGAAGGAAAGAATCCTGCTAAAATCCTACCATTTTATTGAACACAGTAGACTTTTCGAACTAAAGGGATTACACACACACTTCAATTACCCTATCAGTGCTAGAGGTCCTCCCTATGTGGAATAAAATCATGTGACGGTAGCACTGACACGTCACCTGCTTCAAGAAATACGAGGCCAGTTTGTGGGGAGTAGAAACTGGGTACCATTATGTGCATATTGTCAGTCAGCCCCTTGTCTCATTTTAACACAGGCTAACACATGGACTGAGTTACCTTGCTGTGTTGATGCTCTGAGAGAATATGGAATATGACGAATTACTTTGCAGTTTATGGATACAATTCCTCCTGCATGCATAACGAAATTTCTTTATTACACAAACTTTAAGATTCTGAGCTCTAGGGACAAGTGGGTTCATCTCTGTAGAAGACAGTTTCACTGCCAAGAAGGCCCTTAAAAGAAATTTTAATTACGAGCTCCTCTATTTAGGTGCGGTCAGGACCTTCCTTTATAAGGAAACCCCATCAACATTCCCTGTAAAAGAATGTTTGTGAGGTGAAATTCCTAAGCAGAATCACACAATAACATGACTAACACAGTAGCACCATTAACACACTGACAACACTAACACAATGACTATCTCACTAAAAACATTAGCACAGTGGTGAAAACAACACACCGAAATACCCCATAAAAATCATGTACAAGAGGATACTTATTAACAAATATCTGATCAGTTTGAGCTAGAATGTTAGGGATGTCCCCCATAAACTGTGAGCAGGTAAGGAAAACATTAAACTTGTCCATGATATTACAGAGACGCCAAGTACATCTTCATAAGACTTAGGAGTCGCACACGATGAGATGAGATTGTACTGCAGGGAATGGGGGAGGGGAATGAAAAGCGAAGAAGGATGGAATAAATGAACAAAAAATTAATAATGCGATGGAAAAAGAAAAATGGAGAAAGGAAAAGAGTTGACGATGAAGGAGGAATGGCGAAGGAAAGGGAAGGGGAAAATATAATGGAGAATGAGGTAGGGAAAGGGAGAGGGAGGGGAGAGAAGGACAAGAAGGAAAAGTGAGGGGGTGGGGTACGAAGAAAGAGGAGAGATTTTTTAAAAGGGGGAGAAAGGGGGTGGAAGAGGGGATGAGTGAGGGAGGCCAGCTGTTTTGCAATTAGAGAGATAAAGAATACGTCAAGCCTTCATCAGCCCAACCACCTCTTTTTTTTTTTTTTTTTTCTTAATCGTATTCTCCGTTTATTTTTACCTCTGACCCCATCCGTTATACTCTCTGTGAAAAACAGGACCTGACCCTTCCCATTCCTACTTTAAATTGTGGTTGTCATATCTAATGTTTTCACCTCTTCCCGTATCCAGGGAAAGTACAACCAGAAATTTTATTTAATCATTTAGGCCTACTGTCTTACTGTTCCATGACATAAGGCCATATTAATTTGCATCAATTTCCTTGGGTCTCAGAATACACACATTATCCACATTCTTCTATTCTCTAAGTGCACTTTACCTACAGTAATGATCCAAGATCATAATGGCGATCGACTATACTTCATTCACGTTAACACGGAGGAAATTACCACCCATTTGCAGCTTATGTCATGTGAATCAATAACAGAATAAGACGTTACAGTACATGTACACCCATTTCATACCATTGCATAGTGAAAGGCACCAAATTCTAGTGATATCTTCCTTCTACGACTCGGTATTCAAAATGGGAAGAGAGCAGTTTCAATTCAGGATAAAGTGGATAGGAAACAGATCGATTCTCGGTATGACCAAAACACTCTTCGTACCTTCTAAAATACGGCTGATAATTATCCATCCAGATTCCAGTATCATCTGCACATCACTACTTTCTATTATTCTGTTCTCAGTAATTCACTCCACATCTCGGCATCAGTCAAGTTACATTTTACCTATCATAATGTGTCACTCCATCATTCCTTCTACATCTCAGTATCAGTTAGGAAAATATTCTACTTTTTATAAGGCGACATTGTACCAGTATTATTCTAGCGTCAGTCAAGCTAATATTCTACCTTCTATAATGCTGCTTTATTACTGCCATATCTCCCTCACATGCCAGTATCAGTCAAGGTGTATATGCAATTTTCCATAACCCTCCACTTGACTATTGCCTGTACTTACTAGCATCATCCAAACCCTCTATCGTCCATTCCACTTACAAATATGAATCAACCTACATTGTAACCCCCATAATACAACCCTCTATATCCGTCTAGGGAAACAAGCCTCCCTCTTTCCCAGTTACGTCAGCTCTCGCCTCTGCTGCATCCATCACATTGTAGAGGGATTCGTGCAGGCTTACTTTACGGACATAAGGAATACGCCTGCCAGTATCCGTAGGGCTAAACCAGTCTTGGAGGATGACTGTTTACATGTTCCTCACATACTGGATGTTATGACTCTAATGTTCTACGTTAAAATGCCATAACAACAAGACTTGCCCAAATGTGAGAATTAATGATGACTATGTTGATACTCTAAAAACTTCATAAACCATTCTCAGCTGCACAGCTGCACTAAATGCCTGATGTTGATGAAATACGCTGGTAATGTAGTTCTCACCAAGCGGGGATTAATGGTGACAATATTTACACTTCCAGTCTCTATCACTGCACTCTATCACAGGTGAATAAATTAGGTCGGCTTCTGGTATAATACCTGAGTACATAATAGAGTTGTCTTGCCCGTGAGAGGGCCAGTTGTGACACTACACTTTCATGCTCCTATAAATCACTCTGACCAGAGTAAAACTGTCTGGCGTTATCTGAAATAGAGTACTAGAGCCGATATATCCATGAGACGGTTGATCCCTCACTTAAATGATCAACTAAGTCGGCCAACCAGCAGACGATTTTACTTTGCTTTGGAATGATTGTTAGTAGTGAATGGGGTTAATATAGATTATGTCTAGGCCCAGCATTTCGATAAGTCTTCCACACATGGAAAAAAAATCCGGAGATAGTATGAACAAAGAATATTTTTAACAGATCCTCGTAACGGTACAACTTAGATTCATAACTATGCACAAATTCCGACATACAGTATAATTTCATCAGCTTCGAATTTTTATTAACTAAAGGGGTTAAACACAGCTTCCACTAACCCAGTGATTAATATGGTTCGCGTAAAGTGGGTGCAGTCGTTTAACAGGAAAGACATCATCGGATTCAAGAAGTTAAACCTCTCATTCTTCCCCCTGCTTATTTTATTCCAGTTAACGCGGTATGAGTTTGTTCAGGCCCAAGCGAGTTACAGAAGCATTATTGTTGATAAATGGTGTTATTAATTCTTACCTGGTGGGCACATCTGCAGTATTCCGTTCCAGCTAATGCCAGACGATTTTATTTAGCTAAAAGTGAGTCACAGGAGAGTGTTGATAATGGTAACATAATTTCTCACAGTCGGGAGAACACCAAAATTCCATTCCACTTATTTTCTTACAGTTTTATTCAGCTCAGGAGCCTGGGTGTAATACTGGTCCCATCAGCTCTCTCATGGTCGGAACAATCCACGTATTCTATTCCAGCCAACGCCCAACGAGTTTATTCCACAAAGAGTGTTTCATGAGAACCTGTGAGCATAAATTTTCTCACTGCAGTGAATTTGTATCAGAGGACGCGTTAACGATGATGTCTTTTTTTTTTTATTCTGTTACTTACGCAACGTTGGGTCTGGTTAGTACTTGGATGGGTGACCGCCTGGGAACACCAGATGCTGTTGGTATCCCTACGTGTCAAGTGGGGTTGGTGGAGGATTAGTGCCCCTCCCTGTAAAACAATTAACTCTAAGCCGTTGGCCACCCCGTTTGGAATACATGGCGTCTGGCAATGAATGAATGAATGAATGAACTTACGCTTGTCCTGAACGTAGTAAAATCGTCTGTCATTAGTAGAAGTAAAGTGTACATTAGTTATGTAGAAACAGGCATCGCTACGCTGTTGCAACCCTCCAGCTGACCAAGCACATACACCCCCCCACCTCTCTGCACACCAAACCAAGCACATAACGGCCCTCACACAGAGATATTAAAACTTAAAAATTTCGGTAGTTTATCGATGGTAATAAACTGCCATTTTTTTGTGATTACCCTCAAGATTCCTTGCGTAGGTCGCATTGAAATTATTTTTCATAAAAAAAAAAAAAAAAAAAAAAAGCATTCTACCTAACAAAAGGCACCAGCTCAACATAAGGCACATAACTAAGTGAAATTTCATGTCTCTGTAGCGAATACTTCCTTAGTTCTGGCCCGGAAACGAAAATCTCTACCCCACCTATCTTCATCATCCAAATGATAACAAAACCCTACTCGATTTCGTCAGGTGGAGGGTCAAAACACTGCGTGCAGAAATGGGACCCGTTTCCTTCAACGTTTCACCAAGCAGGCTTCTTCAGGATTCCCTAACAAACCTGCATGGCGAAATGTTGAAGAAAACGGGTCCCTTCTCTACACTAGGTGTTTTTCTGCATATTGTCATAATCTGTGCTGATTTTTTTTTTTTTTTTTTTACGCGAGAAAGATCGAACCAAAGGCCACGAGCCCGCAATAACCGTTCCTTCAAGAGAAAAACAAAATACAAGAGAGAGCCAAATTCAAGATCCGATCATTTCGAGATGCCTGGACACACTGCGTTTGAAAGACTGGAGATCATGAGAAGCAGGAAATACAGACAGAGGGAGACAGTTCCAGAGTTGACCTGTTGCATAAATGAAGGACTGGGAGTAACGGTTAACTGTTGCATTAGAGAGTTGGACAGAAAAAAGATGAGAGTTTGCTGCTAGACGGGTGCTACACGCCCGTCGTAGAGGTGGAAGGATGCATGCAAACAAAAGTAGTGATAGAAAAGAGATAAAGATGCAACAGTGCGGTGAAGAGACAGAGGTTGAAGAGAGTCAGTAAGAGGAGGAGAGTTTATGAGACAAAAGGCATTTGACTCCACCCCATTGAGAAGAGCTGTATGTGGGGAATCTCCCCACGTATGAGAGTTGTACTCCACACAGGGGCGCATAAAACCCGTGTATAGAGTCAACAATTGTGCAGGGGTAAAGAAGGAAAGGGGTCGGCTTAGTACACCTAATCTCTTGGATGCAGATTTTACAGAGATGTAATATGATCTTTCCAAGATAAGTCACGAGTAAATGAAACCCCAAGCATGTTCAAGGATGATGCAGGATTAAGCTGAATATTATTAAACATTAGTGGGTATACCTGTGGAAGATTTTGTCTGGTTGATAGGTGTAAGAACTGAGTCTGTGATGCATTAAAAATAATCAGATAAGGTGTGCCATAGTCTCATCCCTTGTTTGTTGATGTAACTGCTGAGATGGGCGTTGCGGGAACCGAATGGAAAGGTGAAGGGTGGAGTCATCAGCGTATGAGTTGATCGGGTTAGATGTACAGCTCAGAAGGTCATTGATGAATAAAAGTAAGAGAGATTGTGACAGGACAGAGCCCTGAGGAACACCACTGTTGATAGATCTAGGAGAAGAACGATGGCCGTCTACAACAGCGGCTACAGAGCGACCAGAAAGAAAGCTAGAGATGAAAGCACAGATAGAAGGATAGAAACCGTAAGAGGGCAGTTTGGAATTAAAAATTTATGCCAGATTCGAGAGAAAGCCATTGAGATGTCAAATGCAATGGCAAAGCTTTCACCAAAGTCCCGAAAGGAGGATGATCAGGTGTCTGAAAGGTAGGTGAGAAGATCGCCAGTGGAGCATCCCTGACGGAATCCAATCTGACGATCAGAAAGAAGGTTGTGATAGGAAAGATGTTTTAAAATTTTTCTATTAAGAACTGACTCGAAAACTTTTGAGATACAGGATGTTAAAGCAGTTGGACGATAGAGGGTTGGGAATGGTCACCCTTCTTTAGGACTGGCTGAATGAGAGCAAACTTCCAGCAAGAAGGAAATATGCAGTCGCCCCAAGAAGTGATGGCAGAGTTTCAGATTGCTTCGGTCACTCTACACTGCCGTACGTTCAGTGAAAACAGTGTATATAAGGTAAACATTCAATGCCTTCATCAGGTCATATCAAATAAATTATATATTATATTGCGCTAAGAATGATGTAAAATGAACAACAGGAGGCAGTGATATAATAGTAGTTAACACTTATTTACTTTTCCCGATTTGAATGAATGTGAAATGTATTACCGCGCGTGGTGGACAGTAGGCCTATAACTCCATGTTCCTGATTTGTTTCCCAGGATTATAAATACAGATGCTCTAGTTTTGAAGACCAGTTAAGGAAAATTCTAGTGACTGCAATACACTGCCTTATTTTCAAATGCTATGGTGATGATCCAGCAACAGTAAGGATGCCATAACAATGAAATTATTTTTCGTAATGATGCCCTACCTGCGGTAGCAGCAAGAGCATAGTGCCTTTTATTCCGTCTTCCTCTCTCCAATAATAATTATAATTGGGAAATTTATTCCCAAGTGATGCAAAATTATTATTAGTCGTAAGGAGGTATGACAGATTCTGCCTTTTTCTCTTACACTAAGCAATAAACAGGACCAAAACATGTGTTCATAAACTCTTGCAATGAAAAACCACGTACTCTTTACTCCATCTTTTAATCTTAATATCTGTCTTTTTAAACAAACTGTAATGCCCTGCTGAACAGAAAATGCTGATTTGGAAGTTTTGAACTCAATGATTTGTTTATGAACCTCTGCATTTTATTACTCTTGCTAATTGATTATGCACTGAGGATATCTGACTATGAAAAAAGTTAGCATTCTCCAAGGAGCTCCGACTTTAGGCAAACATAGATGTTCTTTTTTTTTTACTTCTTTCACCGATAGCCCTATGGCTAATATGAAATAATCCAGAGATTTTTCTTAATGGAAAACTGGCCAAAGGCAGTGTAATAACTGCATGTCACTGAGTAAATGTTATCTCCTTTCGTGCGTGTTGATCGAAACATTTAAAATTGCTTACTGGTTTACGCTGCCTTCCCGCTTTCTGTCGTCGTCCATGGAGACATTGGAAACGGAAATGAATGACTTTAAATTATTCCCTGGAATTGTAACGGAAATTATTTTATAAATAATAATTACTAATTTTTATTGTTTATTGAAGCTCCCTTTTGTTCAGCATTACGCTACTAAAAAATTATTGCGTGTTACCACACTAGATTTAAACTCCGCAAATTATTCCTGACTGTCCCTGAGCGATAGTTGTGAAATTTCAATTAGTTCCGTTTAGGATTTCCTATTATCGTAACTAAAGAATTGCTTCCTACAATTTTGAAATATACAGGTACTTTAGCATTGATTTATTGTTTTTTGTAAAAATTTTACGTATTAGGTTTGACCTCGTAGAGATATAAGGAAGAGTATGTGCACTGTTGCTGACCGAAAATTTCTGGATATTCCGCCGTCACTTCTTAGGCCGACTGTACAAGTTGATAGACAAAGGAGAAAGAGTTTACCTAGGCAGTGTGTAAGCACTGAAGCACAGTCTTGAGAACAACAGGAGGGACTCCATCAGGCCCATAAGCCTTGTTAGTACTGAGGCCTGTGATGGCAGAAAATACAACAGGTGAAGAAATTTTAATGTCAGCCATGAGGAAGTCAGAGGGGGGAAGTGATGGAGGAACAGCACCGGAATCGTCTAAGGTGGAATTGGAGGATAAAGTCTGAACGAAGAGATCTGCTTCATCAGTAGAAGACATCGCTACAGAGCCATCAGAGTAGAAAAGAGGAGGGAAGGATGATGAGGTAAAGTTGTTAGAAATGTTTTTGGCAAGGTGCCGGAAAGAGCGGGAAGAATTCGAGTTGGAGAGTTGAGAGCATTTAGTACAGATGAAATTATTTTTAGCAGAGTGAAGAACAGGCACAATTCCGGGCAGAAACGTATAAAAGATATGATTCAGGGGTGGGTTGGCTCCGGTACCTTTTATAGGCCCTCTCCTTGTTGCGGACAGCATTAGAACAAACATGATTAAAACAAGGCTCTCTTGCATTAGTCAAAGGATATGAGAAAGGAATGTATGCTTCCATGCCCGAGAGAATAACCTCCATAATGCGCAAAGCACACTAAGATGGCTCCCGGCCATGGAAGCAATAATCATTCCAGGGAAAATCAAAGAAGTACTGCCTAAGGGCCTCCCAATCCGCAGCTCCAAAGTGCCACAGACATTTCTTTGGAGGGTCCACAGGCCGTACTGGAGCGATAGGATAGGTTATGGTGATAAGGTTGTGATCGGAGGAGCCCAACGGAGAGAAAAGATTAACAGTGTAAGCAGAAGTATTAGTTGTAAGAAAGAGGTCAGGTATGTTGGAGCTCTCTCCAATGCGGTCAGGGATACGGATAGGGTGCTGTACAAGCTGCTCTAGGTAATTAAGGATAGAAAAGGTGTAGGCTTGTTCACCAGGTGGATCAGTGAAAGAAGAGGAGAGCCAAAGGCGGTGATGAACATTGAAATCTCCTAGAATGGAGATTTCAGAGAAAGGAGAAATGGATAGGATGTGTTCCATCGAAGAAGTAAGATAGTCGAAGAATTTTTGATAGTCGGTAGAATTAGGAGATAAGTAAACAGCGCAGATATATTTAGTCAGAGAATGACAGGAAAGCCGAAGCCAGTGTGTAGAGAATTCAGAAGAATCGAGTTCAGGAACACGAGAGGAAGATAAGTCGTTGCGTATATATACACAACAGCTACCTTTGGCTTTGAAATGAGTATAGAGAAAGTTGAAGGAAACAGAAAAAGGTTTGCTGTCAGTTGCCTCAGACAGCTGAGTCTCAGTTAGGAAAGGAAGGTGAGGTTTAGAGGAGGAAAGGTGGTGCTCAACAGAGCGAAATTTGGAGGAAAGGCCACGAATGTTGCAGAAATGAAGAAGAAGTGAGTCAGACAGGTGTTCCAGGCAGCTCGAGTGGTCACCGGAAGAGGAGCGGAGAGTGGGAGTAGGCCTACTATCAGCTGTCTATACAGTAATTAATTCGTAGGTAACGGGTTGAAAAGTCCACCAAAACTAATACATTGTACGGCATGATTTCCATTCACCCCAGCTCATCACGCTAATAACAAGGATTCTTTTTGTTGGCCACGCAAATAGGAAAAGGGGAGGGGAGGAAAAAATATTAAAAAGTCAAGTTCATATGCGATCCTATTGTACATTTACTTGTTTTGCCTGTCAAAGGTACAATTTTATGCCCACCTCACCCATAATCAGAAAAAGAAGGGGGGGCTCGACAGAGGCATTGTTTATACTGTAGTTGACATGCATTGTTATAGCTAAAATTTTTCCTGATTCTGTAACCATCCTCGGCCCTACGACCATCATCATCATCATCATCATCATCATCATCCCAATCTCTGTTACCATCTGAGAAAAAATTATATACGAAAGGTTGACAGAATACGCTATTACTTTGTTTTCCTCCTGTTATCGGTCTACTTTAATTTGGCCTAAAATCACCAAGTCTCCATTTTGAATCCTAAGCTGTATTAAAAGAATAAGGCTTTAATATAAGTTAGAGCCTTTTTTTTTTTTTTTTTTTTTTGTTCTGCCAATGAGCTACGTCAGTCTACAAAAGGACGAGAATTTCCGACAAGTCAACCTTCTTAGGATCATGTGATTCGCACCTAGCTAAAAAAAAAAAAAAAAAATGTCGTCTGGTGTTAGCTGGAAAATAATGCTAGAGTTATTCTGATGATGAGAGGGTGATGAGCGTATCAAAATCCTCAACACCGTATTCTCCCTCTCGGCTGAATAAATAACTGAATGAATGAAACAATTTTACGTTAGTTGTGAGGTTGAAGTGGAGGAACCAAGGCAATTAAATATAAAAAAAACAACGGCTCTGCTCCCACTGTCACTATTATCATTACAACAGTATATGTATATTGTTTACTTATGCCATCGATTAACCACATTGTCTACCACAACTACACCCATTACCTCAATCCCCGAAATTCCCCTCCCTCACCACCACCATCACCATTACCACCACCCACTAGTTCCCCTCACCTCCCCCACCACTTTCCTCACAACCACCATCATTACCACAAAGCAGTTTGGCTTAGCTCCCCTACCCTCCAACACCTCACCACACCATCACCACCACCCTCCACCACTAAACACTCCCTCTCACTCCTTTATCACTTTCACCACTACCATTACGAACATTATCACCATCACTACAGAATGACTGTTTGATGTATATTCCATCAGGTCGACTAAACACCTCTAAGAGCAATGGATGACAAATAAATGCATTTATTTGTCAACCATCACGGCCGCATTAACTTTCATTCACTGGCGCCTCCACTGCAATGGGTCGGGGTGTAGGAATCAAAAAAAAAAAAAAAAAAAAAAAAAAAAAAACGTAATATGATGCTCTCACATCTTTTAGACCCGCAACGGTGAGGTGGCCACGATTAGACGTGTTTAATCGACCTGATGGTATACTTTAAAAAGCCATCACTGTTGCCACCAAAAACAGTACCATCAATACAGCCACCAAAACACACACACCACAAAGCCAGTCAGGAGACAGGACGTGTGTGCTGGGCAATCCCCAGGTCCTGTCCTCCCCACTTACTGTTTTTTAATCAGCCCATACACCACTGACCGGGCTAATGTATGGCCCGGCCTGCACTATATGTGCAGGGAATTTTTCAACAACAACAACAACCAAAACTACCTTAGTACCACTATCACAACCATCAGAAGTACAATCCTTATCACCACCATGAATAATACCATCAACAGTACCAACACCACCACCATCAACAATATCATCAGCATCACCGTTACCATCATCACCACCACCATCATTAATAGAACATCACTACCACTATTAACACTATCATTACCACCATCAAAAACACCATCACCATCACCAGCAAGAACACCAACACCACCATCAACAAGGACAATACCATCATTAACACAATACCATCGACACAAGCAGCATTACCACCACAACCAACACCAATTCCAGCATCATCAGCAACACCATCGCATTTACCATCACCAACGCCATCAGCATCACCACCACCACTACCATCACTACCATCAGCAACAACACTATCACCACCATCATCATCACCATCATCACTGCCACCATCAACAACACTGTCACCAACGCTATTAAAACTCCTTTACCGTCACCACCACCATCAGTCCCACCACCACCAACACCACCGTCATTAACAACACTATCACAACCATCAGCAGCAGCTATCACCACTACCATCGACAACACCCTCACCAAAAACGTCATCACTACCAGCAACAACAGTACCATCATCATCACCACCATTAGCACCATTACCGACACTACCACCATCCATCATCAAAAAATACACCATTAGATCGCCCCCCCCCCTCAACAATTCTCATCATCAACCATAGCCAATTGATTTCCTGACCAACACCACCACAAATGATTTCCTTAAACCGTTTATCGCCATCATCACCATCACTACCACCACCATTACCACCATTAGCTCATCACAACACCTTCAATAATTACAACTATTAGCATGCCCAGTAACAGTCACCGCCTCCAACCAAATTAAAATCAGTGTGCAGCGTCCATCCCCTACCTTACTGACATGCATGAGTTTTACGTAAATATGCCATGTTCACGCCGCCAACGACGAAAATGGGACCAACACGGTGTACCATGACACTCCATCAGTCATTACACCTGGCTCTGCATTACGTCAGAAATAATTATTCTCTAAGTGGTACCAGGTGTGGCTAAATTAAATATATTCTGACCAGGAACACATCTAAAAATTATGCTTACACCCAAAAATTCTTTAAAAGGCAATAGCTTGGGCGGGCGATGCGCCATCCATAACCAGTCCACACCAGTCCATTCATTTTGTTGTGTCAGAACCCAGTGTGTACACCCACTTACACACGACACTCACTGATATACACATTTATTTTGGAGAACAACGTATAATCTCTGGGTGGGCTTGAGCCTGGGACTAAACCCTTTCCCACAACACCCACGCTTAGTTCCTATTGTGGTCGTAACTGATTGGTGCCTCATTTTTATGAACAACATATGTGAAACTGTTCAAAAGGTGTGTAGAGAAGGAATGTAAATTTAACAAAGGCGTTGGTCGTGTTCCACTCAGGTGTACACTTACAGTAGGAATGTCAGTGCAAAATAATTGTTAATCAAGAGTTTTAACCAGCGCAAATGCTAAGTTTTTCATATCATCGTAAACATTCTCTTGTCAGAGCAACTCTAGTATTCTATTCAATCTTAAGTCAGTGCTTAAATTTGAGTGTGAGTTGGAATAGAAGCCTGAGAATGTTAATGCTTACATTAGTAACCCTCTGTGATACTTTAGTGTTCTATTGTCCTGTTCTAGATAATTTCGGTCGATTTCTTGCACATGAGAGGGAATCACAGGAATCAGAATATTAAATAAACAAATGCTAAGTTTCCCATATGATTTTTATTTTTGTCTAACCTTCGCCCTTACATCTGATGTGCATCCATCATTCATGGTATTCATGACAGTATAAAGAAAACACTAAAAATCATTACACTATGAATAAAAGCATTGCAAAAACATTTTTTCACAGCACATTACATGGGTAGCGAAAATTTTCTAGCGCCTTTTCATTACTGGCATATTTTATCCATTTCACTTTGATGTTCCCTTATATGCCTCCCTATATCTATGCAAGTATCAACATGTTTAAATTATTAACATAAAAACGAAAGTAACTGCCATATTTAAAAATGAACTAATTGGAATGCGGTGGAAAGGAGCTACTATACTATATGTCTTCACTGCAATGGCTTATTACTCATTTTATGGTTACTAGTTGCTGACATATTTTTTTTTACTTCTCTCTCTCTCTCTCTCTCTCTCTCTCTCTCTCTCTCTCTCTCTCTCTCTCTCTCTCTCTCTCTCTCTCTCTCTCTCTCGTGTGTGTGTGTGTGTGTGTGTGTGTGTGTGTGTGTGTGTGTGTGTGTGTGTGTGTGTGTGTGTGTGTGTGTGTGTGTGTGTGTGCGTGCGCGCGCGCGCGCGCGCGTCTGTCTGTGTCTGTCTACCTGTCTGTCCTTACATCTTCATCTACGTGGATAGACAGATGCATTCATATATACATGCACCCATACAGGCATGCGTGGATGAATAAATATACAAATACGTAAGTAGACAGGGAGGTAGATGAGTGGATGGATGGATGGATAACAGACGGATGAATAAATATAAATTAGATAAAAGAAGCAGACAGTGTGTGTCGAATATGAGAGTCACGCAAGCAGGAAATACTAGTGGCACTGGAGTTTATCGCTCGAAATCATACACACGAGCCTAGTACGTCCGCGGGCTGATAGTGTTGTGACAAGGGGAATTGAGGGGGAGGAGCACAGGAGGACTATGACACAGAGGGCAGGCGGAACTGTTGGCGCAGGAGTAGCGTCAATAAACCTCTGGGATAGCAATATACGGACAGGGATATAATTCAGGTCCCTTCTACTTGTTTTTACTCTACAAGGACATTGAAAATCAGCCTAGCGAAACTGCCGTACACAATAGCTGATGACTTTATTTGGCGCCAGGTTAGTGTCGTCAGTATCGTTTGCTTTATTTTAGCGGGAATGATTCTCCATGTCTATGGAAGAAAGGTAGAGGAGATGACATTTCCCCACTTTACAGTCACACATGTTCAACTATTATTTATATTACTCCTTTACACTTCTCTCTCTCCTCGCTAATATTTTCAAGATGACATAGGTTTTAATATGTTTCTCTGTCCACAAATGATTCTCTTGGATATGATGCATTAAGGAGGAAAGTGACAGGTATGCTGTAAATAGGAAGCTGAAGCAGCGAAAGAGTAGGCAACTTTTGTTCCGGACTGTGCCGGGCTGGCTACGATCGACACAAGAATTTAATAATGCCAAGAGGACCGTAAAGAGATATGTTTTTGTGTTCCACGATGGCGAGTGGTTTCTTATCTTCGTGTACCCAAACTAAAGCCGGATGCGAATACCATGTCACAGCCTGGATTACATCTCGTTTTTTGTGTTTCGTCTGGTTCCAGAATAACCGAACACGCACGCCGGGTCGAGGACACTCTCAGCTTCTTTCTGGAATCAGAGACACGAAAACTTCCGTCGCTGTATCTCTGGAGGAATGTTGTCAATTGATGAGTTGTAACTTGTGTCCATTCTGTTGTAAAGCATATTTGCGCATCTCTTGTTAGATTGCCGTGAAATGTTCAATTTTTAAACTATGCCCACATGTGGAAATATTACTTACCAGAAAAATGCACACTTTCGGCCCAACTTGGAACCTAAGAAGGGTCCAAGTCGGATCGAAGGTGCTGTAATTTCCTGATATACAGCATTTTCAAATGTGGGTAAGCTGTTTTTCTTCAACGTACAAGTGTTGGTCACATATCTAGGCCTTACGGTCACGTTTATCTAGAAACAGAACCGTACCCTACAGCCTTATACAATTTTCATTTGTTTCTGTTGCCATTCTTGTGGTCTCAGACTTATCTGGACGTTTTGCCGCAGTCCACCATCCTCCTTTCGGGGGACAAGGAAAGTTGAAGGATACTTGTGTAACCAGGCTGGAGATTTGCTGGTTATAGCAATGCCACCAGTGGAACGCATGCTCCTCCAGCACCTCTTTTTATTTTTATTTTTCTATCCCTTGAATACGGTGGCTTTTTCCCCTTGCTGTGTACAGTTCTTCAGTTTAGGAGAGAGTTTTCGAACCGTATACAGATTAGGTATATCTTTGATTAGTTACCTTCAGTACTAGATGGCTTTCTGAAGCCAAATAACATAGATATGGAAGCAGTAAGTCCAAGCAAAAATGTGTCACCTGTTTTAAAGTGGTTAAGGAAATTTAGCCTCAGTTCAATCCTGATGGAAGCTACATCAGCTTACCAATCAATCGCCGTGCCCCGACGTCCCAGAGCCATACTCTCACTCCTGGGATTGCTCACTTGTATACACCTCACACAGACACGATTCGAGTGCAAGAACAGATTAACAGTTTCTCATTTGTCTCATACCTCGCCATCGTCCGCTTCTCCACTGAATGAATTTTACCTTGGCAAACATATTCCACTTAACAAGTGTTTGGTAACTGATATCACTCTGCGCATATTCCGATAACGACACAAATAAGGTAACTAATGGTCTTAAAAACTCAAAGACGATATAACTGGCAATTATATCTCCGAAAAAAAAATATATATATATGCATTTAGGAAATATGTGCACTCACGTTTTTCTCGTACCAAACCACATTTCCGTTGGTATTACGTTTACCGAGATAGGAGAATTCTAGAGTAGATTGATGATCGAACGGAATGAATTATGTAACTCCTTGTTTACATTTTACATCGATGGGAAGGTGGTTTTGTTGTCTGACTCTGGGAAGCGGGAAGTGACTGAGACTAAGCGAGGGAGGGAGGGAAGGGGTGAATAAATGATGGAGAGAAGGCCATGAATTTAGAATATGATGACCTTGAGCCGCGCTCAACCTTAATAGAAATGTTTACGCCAACTGTGGAATCCACATATTAGGCATGCCTCATTTATGCGATCGGTGAAGGCTAAAATTCCTGGGAAAAAAGGTAGTCACCAGAAAGTGCTTGGCAATACTAAATGATATACTATAAAACCACTTTTCTTGTGCCATCAGGCTTACTATTTTCATCCCATGCAACGGTTGTGACTAAGTTTACGGGCAAACTGTTGAATCTACTGGTGGACAGCGGCAATCTCAGAGGTGTGGAATGCTTCAGAAATCTTTTATGAATACAGCCGACAATTTCACCCATCGCTACCTCGAAGGTTGAGAGGCTCCTTGGATGGGAAAGTCTGAAGTCGAGCAGGTGATTCGGGAGGGGATAGTGTTGTGGGTGAGTGCAAACTAGATGACACACAAATGGTATCTCCATCAATTTTAGGTTATTTCTGACATATTTTGTAAAAGGTATGTATTGTATTACTGTATACAGGAGTTCTTCAACAATTCCCAGTCAGCAGTGTGCCATGCCTTACAATTTATTCATTCTCTCTGAGCGCCAGAGAGTATCCTTTCCTTACATTTTACTCATTCTTTCCAGGCGCCGGAGAGTATCTTCTTTACATTTTACTCATTCTTTCTGAGCGACGGAGAGTATCCTTTCTTCGCATACTCTCCTTAGTATGCTTCAAACTGCTATTACATAAAAATGTTTCATGTAACACCTGTAGCAAGAACCACAAGGCAATAAGTGAACTCTGAACGAGATCGTATACAGAGGCCATGGATCCACTGACTAACGCAACCAGATATTCATCATAATGTCCCTAGTGGTCTAGTGGTTAGCAAGTCCCAGTCGGAGTACTGGTCTTATATACTACTGCATAAATCTGATCCCCTGCACGTTACTGGATTTTTTTTTTTTTTCCCGCTGTGCAGAAAGCAATATCGTACCAGTCGGTTGATTAAACTCTGAAACCGCCTGAGGTAAAAAACTGGGATTTTTTCCGGATAGTCCGGATGTCACTTAATTTTCTATGTACGATTAAAGCTCGAGCCACCAAACTTGGTGGACTTATAGACTGAGATGGCCTAAGGTAACATAGCCTTGACCTTGCCTGGAGTAAAAAATATTGTGACTTTCCCGGATATTCCAGATGTCTCTTAGTTTTCTATGAAGGATTAAAGCTAGAACCAACAAACTTGGTGGACTTAAAGACTGTGATGACCTAAGGTGACATGCACATGATCAGTGACCTTGACCTCAAGGCCACTTTATAGCTCAGCTTCTCGTAAGCAATGACTGTGTGAAGTTTTTCTATATCAAAATTGTCCTTGGACAATTTTACTGTGTTACAGTTATTATTATTATTATTATTAATCTATTATCATTAAATCCGCCCTCGCGGAAGGAGTTCTTTTGAGCGGCATGCACGCGCGCGCGCGCGCGTGCATGCATGCATGCGTGCGTGCGTCCGTGTGTGTGTGTAATTCACCGGGTCGGTCAGGATCACTTGATGGTCGTGATCGTCAGCTTTTACCCTCCCGGAAGGGAGCTGAGAGCTCATATAGTCCGATCTAAGGGCAAGGCTGTGACCTTCACACACGCACACACCCGTCCCCTTGCTCAAGGGGGACAGTAACCATCCACTTCGTCAGTGAAACTTTTCGCAACCTGAGCGAGGCGCGAACTCCCGTCCACCAGTTGGCAAGCGAGAACGTTACCACGGCACCAGCGAGCGGTGTGTGTGTGTGTGTGTGTGTGTGTGTGTGTGTGTGTGTGTGTGTGTGTGTGTAAACTTGTTGAGTCATCCTGTTCATAGAGCTTAGGCGAATGATGCAGCACCTCGAATTGGCTGATCATAGAGGGATAGGAGCCAGGGAATGTGACATCGCGGGTACTGTTTCATGCTGCTGGTTGCGTAGGAGTGTGAGCGGAGATTAAGAGAAAGAATTTGGTACCTTAAATTGGCTAACAGCTTAAAGAGAGTTGACTGGGCAGGGCACTTGTTCAAGTTGACACTGACTAACCCTCCTCCCCCCCAGCCGTCACTGAAAGTCATTACAACCCCTGTAAGCTGACGCTGGGCAGCCAACTCCTACTAAACCTGAAAGCCAACTCAACCCTGTAGCGTTTCTATACCAAGAGATAGAGCTGCGTGTATGGACGGCTGGATGGGTACCAGTCAGCTCTTAGAGTGGTTTCCAGTGCCAGAGGTGGGTCTATGTTGCTGGTGTATTATAACAAGTCATTATTCTCCTGACGGACTACTTATATCGTATATCTTAATGGAAATCAGTATATCACTAAAAATAATTAATAAATATCTCTTTGTGCATGACGAACAAAATATAATCATGATAGAAATTATCATTCAGCTGTCAAATGTAATCAATTTATCTGCTGACGCGAGCAGAGAGGATCCCCTTCTTCATCACGGTTTTAATAGGGTTCATGATGGAAATTGTTTTTCTACTGACACAAAAAATAATAAAACATATATATATAATAATCCATTCACCTGATTACAGGTGTTCTCCATTCATAAAAAATCTGTATCAGTTGGATTTGAACAGGCGTAGGTTGAAGTTTGGGGAAAAACCACTCTGGGGAAGCGAGTTCCAAAGAAATACAATTCGAGGAATAAAAGAATTCTGATAGGCATAAGTTCTGCAATATGGCAGTTTGACAGTCCAGTTATAAGCGCTACCAGAGGCTCGTGTAGCGCGGGGGAAGGCATGGGGAGGTGGCACAATGGATACACCTTCGTCTGAGCATTTGTCATAAAAATATCTGAAAAATAATGCAAGGGAGGCAACATTCCTTCTTACTTGAAAGGGAGGTAGTTCATTTGTAATAGTAAGGTATTAATAATTCTAACAGCCTTGTTCTGAATTTTGTCTAGTTGCTTTAGTGCAACCTCTCCACATCCATTCCACAAGAGTGAGCAATACTGCAGCTGAGAGCGCAGATGACTTGAATATTATAGCTAGCTGCTCGTCAGAGAAGAAGTTAAGTTTAATAGAAACTAAAGAAACACCCAGACCCATAGTCCACCACACGGTAAGTTTTCTGTCATCAAAATAGCACTTTATCAACTCTTAAATAAAACTGTATTAATCCGAACAGCTTAACCAATCAAATTTTAATCCTAAACTAGTCATATATTAGGTTTTGAAGAAAATGATGTGGTGATAGCAAAAATAAATAAATAAATAAATAAGTACTCGAAAGGGGGGTGTTTAATAAAATCTGGAGGAAACAACTCAATAAAAAACATTGTGTCATCCTATTATCAGTTCCCCTAACAGCCTCTCTGTTGTCAGAAGTTTTCCCCCAACAAATTGCCCTGGATGTCCACCAAAACGGGACTCCATCGTCTTTTCTCATTCTGTGCTGCTCTTCTTTTTATTTACAGTATTTTTTCCCTTTTCGTGCATTGTTTCTGACCCCACCTCCCTCTTTTTCACACCTATTTTACTACTAGCGCTCTTCCTTCACCGGTTTTCTTCTGATGTCAAGTTTGTCCCGTCCTCTCTCTCTCTCTCTCTCTCTCTCTCTCTCTCTCTCTCTCTCTCTCTCTCTCTCTCTCTCTCTCTCTCTCTCTCTCTCTAATTACTGAACTTTTCTTCCTTTCGTCTCCTTCTTTCCCTCTTCATGTATATTCTTAAAACACTTATCCTCATTCCTACCTCGTCCTTCCACCCTCGTTAATGCTGCCCAAAATCTTTATTGCATTAGCCTTATTTATTGACTAATTAGGCGGTGTAGGTGACCCTTTGGATGTTAATTATAAAGTTGGGCTTAATGGAGGAGGTTCGGGGAAATGAATTAGGAGAGGGCTGGGGAAGGAATGGGGTAGTGGGGGAGATAATAAAATAATGGGGACTTAAAAGTTACGGGAATGAACTGGGGTTAACTTGGAAAGGAGGCTTGGAAAGGGATAAGGTTCTGTGGGAGGGAGCTGAGGATATTAAGGAAAGAGACAGAATAGAATGTACGGTAACTGATTCGGCATGAAACACTGTGGTGGTTGGAGAAGCAGCTGGAGAAAGGAATGTCCTAGTAGGGGAAAGGAAATAAAACAGATGTAGAAAAGGATGAAATCAAAGGTGAATCTAGTGAAGAGAAAACTGAATGTGGCTGAGAGACAACTGGGGAAAGAAATTGGGTGGTAGTATTGTAACTCCAATTCATCTGAGGGCGAACACAGTGCATTTTGAAACTGCGTTTCTCCATTGTAGCACGCCTCTCATGGGGGATAGGGAAGGAGGTAAAGGACGTTTGCATAATTGGGCAGCATAGCCGCATGAGTTTAGTGGTTCCACCTCCTTAAGGGATAGCTGGGAGAAGTAAGGTAGTTAGAAACATCGTTGCAAGTGAGGGGTATCTAAAAGGGAATAGTTGATTCAGTGTTGGTTGAGGGAACGTTGTTGGGAGATGGGGAAAGTGTGGGGTTGTGAGGGAAAGAGGACCAGATTTTTGGAGCAAGAAATGGGATGAAGAGGTAAATGATGCAGTGCAGAAATGTCTTGGGATTGCTAGAGGTTTGAAGAAATAATATAGATGATGAAAGAAACAGGGTAGTGGAGGAGAGGGATAGGATTTTAAGAAAAATAGAAGAAACTGATAGGGATCTTGTGCAGAGATGAGTCTGGCAGTGGGTTGCTACCTATTGGAGAAAAAGATGAAGCTATGGAAGAAAAAGAACAATATTTTTGGAGAATGGAATATGAAACTGAAGGAAATGGGATAGTGAGAAACTGAAGTGGGTGTTGGTTGGTAAAAGTAGAAAGTACTGAGGAATGATTACAGGTTTCCTGTGGAAGGGGATAAGGCAACGGGGAATGGACTGGAGGCTAAAGGGATATGTTGGGGTAAGGAATTGGGGTTGGCTGGAAAGGGAGTAGTTAGGTGTTGGGGAATATGCGGGGCAGTGGTGGGAAAGACTAATATTCTGGAAAATGAAACAGGATAGTGAAGGGAATGGGATGGTGAAGAAATGACACAGATAAGAAAGAGGGATGTGTCTGGATTTGGAAAAAAGAATGAAGCGTGGTGGAGGAGGAAAAGGTGGTGGGAAAAACGATGTAGGATGAAGAGAACTAGTGGGATAAAATGACCTAGGATTTACCATGGGAAGGAGCTTGGGAAAGAGATTAGGTAGTAGGAAAAGGAATAAGACAGATAGGGAAAAGGAATGAAAGTTAGAGGGAATCATAAGGCGGGATACACTAGGGTTGAACGAGGGGGCAGAGGGTAGAACTTTGTTAGAAAAAGTGTAGGAGTTTGAGAAAGATTATATTTTTGAAGAAAGAAAATGGAGTGTGGGAGAATTAGTGTAGTAGAAAAAATACAGTCTTAAATGATTAAGCAAGATGGTATTGGTGAAAGGGATGATGCTGTATGGGATAATGTAAGAATAAAACACTGGGATTGAGGAACGGAAGGTAAAGCGATCGAGTGGGAATAATGTGCGGTTGACTGAGGAGGGAGTTTTTAGATATCAGGAAAGAAGTGATGCTCACTCTCTCACCACACTATCTCACTGTACAACCTGCCTTGTCTTCACACCACTCACGATGCCACTTTCTAACGCCAAGCTGAAAAAAAAAATGCATAGCAACTACGTCCCAAAAGGTATTCCCCCACTAAATACGCGGTGAGAGATACTGTCAGTTTGACTGACACTCGTAATACCTTCTGTCCCCCACAATCTGGCCCTCTTCACCGCTCGTAGGTCATCGGTTACCCTATAAAAATTCAGTGTGATAGAAAAGATTGAGGGTTCTAACCATTAAAACTCAAGAACGAATTATTCACTTCACTCTAGCTGATACTAACGATTTTCTCTCCATTGGCAAGCATCCTGAGTTAGCAGGTCAGTAGCAAACAAGACACACAAACTATTTTATAATTAATATGAAAATTAACCCTCCCACTTCAATGATGACCCTACCGTACTTCGCCACTTTCAGCCTAAGAATGATCCTAAGGACTAATGGAATTAATGCTGGTAGTTTCTGACCCTTTTCATTACAGACCTTCCGTCTAGTCAGAAAATCCGTTTACGTCTGACACAATATATTGATCATTATCATCGCACTGAAGGAAATACAGAGATAAATTCCTGTGATCATAATTGCAGATGTCATTATCACCATCATAACAACACTACCACTAATCCTTCACTGCCATGACCACCAGGTGGGATAAATAAGAAACAAGATACAATTAGAACAAAGCAATTGAGTCAGTTCCGCGGCAAAATTTATTAAGATAGGCTTTTTCCATTTGTCTCCATTCCCCTCTCTCCATGTCTCCCCGTCCTTTTGTCTCATCAACAGTGCCTTTGTCTCCACTTCCACCCCATCTGCCTATTTTTCACATTACATTATTCTAACACAACCCTTCTGTCTCTATCTGTTACGTGACCTGATGTCCCTCCCTCCATTCTTTCCTAACTTCCAATCTTTCTGTCCCCATAATGTTTCCTGTTTCCTTCTGTCTCCATCATGCACTTTCTATCTACAGTATGTGTCACTTTTCCCTGTTACATATTTTCTTGATCTAGTTTTCTGTTTGTTACCCTCCTCATGCCTCTTCCTCTCTTCTTGCTTCCTTGTTCTGCTGTCTCCACTGCCCCGTTTCTCTGTACTTATCATCGGTCTATATACCATCCTTTTCACCTTTTTTTTTTTTTTTTTTTTTTTTTAATGTCTATAGCCTGTTCCCACCATCACACCACAACCTCTGTTTTTTTTTTTTTTCCGTCTCTATCGTTTCAGTCTCCACCAAGCCTTCTCAGAGAGTCAGTCGGTCAGTCACCAACCTCCTGTTCTCTAAAAACATCAAATTGTCTCCCGTCTACTTTGCCGTGCAGAAATATTCACTGTCATGTACAAAGTTGCGATACGTGATAGCCAACTTTCCACTGTTTCACTCTTTCTTATCATCTCGTTTGAAATTTCTATTCTGATGTTCATAAGTACGTCTCCTTTAAAGATCTTCACTCCAAAGGTGACATTTTTTACTATATTCTTGCTACCCACAAATTATTGACATTTTTTTTCTAACATCCACTCCAGTATTGGCCCATCTGCAGCGTAACTGCCCTGGTTAGACTACTTGCTTAATACTTACGAAGTGGAAGAGACCTGTGGCTTTTCCTTGATTGACGTTATGTGAGCAATAAGCCCCAACCCTCCCTTAAATATAAACCCATATGGGCCACATCTGGTTGGAGCTCCTTAACTCACTAGACAACCAGGCACCATTTTGTACAGACAAGGGTTCTTATATGTCATCATGATCATTTCTGCACCACCTTCCTTTGCCTTCTCGTTCTTCTTCCTACTTCCATTAATGACGTTGTTTGTAACTTCTCTTTTCTCTTACTCTTGCTTTCCCCCCACTTCTCTTTCTCCGACTCCTCTTTTTCATCCAGTTTTTCTCTCTTCCTTTTTCACGTCCTCATACAAGTATGTCCTCATTCTTCCTTTTACTGGCAAAATTTTTGCTCATGAATCATCTGTGACTATCAGTTTTTCCTCTTTTAATCTCGCTTTCTTTCGCTTCTACTTTGTCATTCCAATTCATTTTTCATTTCTTCTCCACACCACACAGTACCACGCTACTCATTGCCTCGCAGCACCACAAATTATACCTCCCAGTCGGAATAGCAGTCACTAGTGCACAAGCCTTGTATCTCCAGATTATTTTTCTTCCTTCCTTATCTTCACATCCTACCCTTCATTCATTTATTCCTTCTACTTGAAAGCCAAACATTTCTTCCCCGTCCTTCCCCCTTTTCCCTTCCAACCATCCTCTCCTTTTCTCTCTACAGTCAGGATTTTCTTTGCCTTACATGCACACATCAGCAACAAAGGGAAAATAATCAGAGCAGGATCCCACCATAACCAAGGGTGCTTAAACCTAGGAAAAAATAAAGAGCTAAGTGGTCCCCAGTGGCTCGGACTAGAAAACGAAAATTAGGGAACTTTTATTTACGGGGTACGGATCCGTGTGTGTGGGGGTGGGGGGGTAATAACAGGGAGAGAAATGGAGGAGAAAGAAGGAGATAGATGGAGGAGTGTGAGAGAGGAGAGGAGAGTTCGGTGGGTGACAGGAGAGATGGAAGACTAAGAGGGAGTAGAGATGGAAAAGCAAGAGGAGGAAAGACAGAGGGGTGAGAGAGGGGGGGAGATGCAAGGGTAAGAAAGGAAGAAATGGAAGGATAACAAGATGGAGAGATGAACAGGAAGGAAAAGGAGGAGACTGGTAAGCAACTGAAGGAAGAGGTGGAGACGGTTGGAGAGTGAGATTAGAATGAAAATGGGATGGAATGGGAGAGAACTAATGAGGTATAAGTATACTGAAACGCATATATTAGGAAGGTTGTATTCAAATGGATGGAAGGGTTCGGAGGAAACTACAAGTTGAAAGGGAAGGAAATGATAAAAGGAATGAAGTAAGAGGGTATAATGAAAAGACATAAAGAAGAAGGGTTTGAAGGGAGGGAGGGGTGGAGGAGAAAGAGGAGGCGAGGTTGGGAGGGAAAGGAAAGAGAGTTGGAAAGGAGAGGAGAATGAGTTGGGAGGAAGAGGTGGAGGGATTTGAGAAGAAGGATTGGAGGAATGAAGGAGTTGGGGGAAGACGCAGTAGGAGGGCAGCAAGGGTCAGAGGAAAAGAAGAGGGAAGAGAAATGAACTGAAAGAAACTGCTGCTGGGAGGAAGATTTCATTCTACTGCAAGAGGGGGAGGAAAGTCGGGAGAGATAAAAGGGCTGGGGGGGGGGGGGAAGAGGGATCAAGGAGAGGGAGAGGGGAGCAAGGAAGTAAAGAATTGAAAAGGAGCATGAAAAGGAAGGGAAATGAATGATGGAAGATGTATCACTGGACAGAGGTGAAAGAAGGACGGGGTGAAGATGGAAATAAGATGGGAATGATACAAGGCAGAATGGAAGAAGGATGGGAGAAAATTTTTTGATAAAGAAGGAAGAGACGGGAAAGAAGGAACGGGAGAGAAAAAGGGAGGGATTAGAAAGTGGAAAGGGGCTAGAAAGCAGGAAGTGGTGGGATAGGAAGGAAGGAGAGTGGAAAGGTGGGACTGTGGGTGTGTGGCAGGAGGGAACGATAAAGAGAACCTGGAGAAAAGTAGTTGGGAGGAAAAGAAGGGGCAGAGAATGTGGGGGAGGAGGAAAAGGTGTGTGTGTGTGTGTGTGTGTGTGTGTGTGTGTGTGTGTGTGTGTGTGTGTGTGTGCGTGTGTGTGCGCGCGCGTCAGTAAGAGAGAGAGAGAGAGAATCTGAGAATGTGGGGAGTGACGAATGGGAAAAGAGTTTAAAGGAAGGAAAATGGCAAAAGACAAATCGAAGGCTTCTTTTGGGTGACAGGGTATAGGCAGGAAGTCTAATTAGGTGTCTGCTGTTTTTTCTTCACTTCTCTTATATTTTCCAGTTATCCCGAAAACAGTTTTTTTTTTACGACTTCGCTTCGTGCGTCTGCTCTTCGTCTAAGCTGGTCGCTTCTATTGGATTCCCTCTTGACTAGTCTATGTGTCTCTCTGATGGCCTCCTACGGCTTGAGACAGACAGACAGACAGACAGAGGGGGTGGGAAATGAAAAGCAGCATCGATGCTGTGTGTGACTTGACTCCCCACCCACCCACCCGACGTGAGAGGTATACTCCATACGCTGGCGCATAAAGCCCCTCTACAATAGCAGCAGTTGAGGCGATTTAAAGAGTGCACTGAGTCAGTTCAACACATCAAAGCTAAACAAGAAAAAAGGTACATGTCCTGTCGCTCCAGTAAGGCCTGTGGACCCTCCAAAGAAGCATCTTTGGACCTGCTGATTTGGAGGCTCTCAGGCAGTATTTATTTGATTTTTCCTGGAATGAATATTGTTTCCATGGACGAGAGCCATCTGAATGGGCCATGCGCATTACGGAGGTTATTTTCTCGGGCATGGAAACATACTTTCCTTTCTCATATCTAATGTAAAGAAAAACTTGGTTTAATCATGCGTGTTCTAATGCTGTCCACACCCGGCCTAGAAGGGATACAGGAGCCAACCCACTCCTAAATCTCATTCCTTTTATGTTTCTGCTCGGAATCGTGATAAATCTGTTCTTCGCTCTGCTAAAAATAATTTTATACTTAGCTACTAAATGCCCTGAACTCTCCAACTCGAATTCTTCCCCCTCCTTCTGGCACCTTGCCAAAAAAATTTCTAACAACTTCAAAACATAATCCTTCCCTCCTCTTTTGCATTCTGATGGCTCTGTAGCTATTATTTCTACGGAGAAAGCAGAACTCTTCGCTCAGACTTTCTCCTTCAGTTCCACCGAAGATGATTCCGGTGCTGTTCCTTCATCACTTCCCCCCTTCTGACTTCCTCATGACCACCCCTGTGGCGGTAGGGACACAATCTGGCCGCACTATGGGGTGGTACTACTACTCTGCGGCCAGGTTGTGTTAGGAAGAATACTGCCACCGTATTCCCTGCGTGTCGTAAAAGGCGACTAAAAGGGGCGGGGTGAGGGGACAAGGGACCCCCTCCACTGTTTTTTAGTTCCTAAAATGAGACAGGCCAGAGAAAGGGATGGGGGACTGAGTTATCCCCGTACCCTGAAGATTGGGTCTATGAATGTGCGTGGATGTAGTACGATTGAGGCTAAAAGGGAGGAGACTGGGAGAATGTTTGTGAGAAGAAAGTTGGATGTGTTAGCTTTGAGTGAAACGAAGATGAAAGGGAAGGGTGAGTCTATGTTTGGAAGTGTGAATGAAAGATTGTCAGGTGTTGATAGAGGAAGGGCAAGAGAAGGTGTGGCCTTGTTAGTGAATCCGGAAGTACAGCAGTGTGTGATTGAATGGAAGGAGGTGTCATCGAGACTGATGTGAGTGAAAACGAAATTTGAACGTGAGTTGTGGGTGTTTGTGAGTGCATATGGGCCTGGTAGTGAAAGGGATGAAGAAGAGAGGGAGTCTTTCTGGAATGATGTTGATGAGTGTCTGCAGAGTTTTGGAGCGAATGTGAATGTGGTAATGATGGGAGATCTGAATGCTAGAGTGGGAAATGTAGCAGTTGAAGGCGTAGTTCGTATGCATGGTGTGCCTGGAAGAAATGAAAATGGGGAACGAATGATAGGGATGTGTGTTGAGCGAGAGATGGTGATTGGAAATACGCTGTTCGAGAAGAAAGACATTTAAGTATACATGGGTGAGACAGAAGGGTGGAAGGGTTGTTGATAGAGCATTGATGGACTATGTGGTTGTGTCTAGGAATGAAATAGGAAGATTGTTAGATGTGAGAGTTCTGAGAGGGGAGGATGGAGATATGTCTGACCACTGCCTGGTGGAGGGAAAGTTAAGAGTAGGTATGAGATGGGAGAGAGCTAGGAGGGTTAGGTGTGGCAGGGAGGTTTTGAAAGTGAGTTGGATAAAAGAGAGAAAATGATAGAGTATCAGGAGAAATTGAAAGATGAGTGGAACGCAGTGAAAGATCAGGAAAATGGCAGTGTGGAGGAGGAATGGCAGTTGTTTAAGAGTGCTGTGGTGAGGCATGCAGAAGAGGTGTGTGGTGTGAGACGTGTGGGTGGTGATGTAAGAAAAGGAAGTGAATGGTGGTGCGAGGAAGTAAGTATGGCTGTGGCTGAGAAGAGACGTGCATATGAAATGTGGCTGCAAAGGAAGGATGAGGTGTCATATGAGAGGTATAAGGAAAAGAGGAATAGGGCGAGAAGGGCTGTGCGTGATGCTAAAGTGGCAGCAGATGAAAGGTGGGGTAGGCGACTGACTGAGAATTTTCAACAGAATAAGAAAATGTTTTGGAAGGAGGTGAAAAGGGTGCGAAAGGGAGAGTCTGGGAAGAAAGAGCGAGTAAAAGCAAAGGATGGAAGGATGCTAATTGAGATGGATGCAGTAAGGAAGAGATGGGCAGAGTATTTTGAAAGATTGTTAAATGTAGAGGAGGAAAGGGTGGCTGAGATTGTGGCGGATGGAAGGGTGCAAGGAATAAATTTGTTGGGAGCATTGAATGATTCTTTGATCACGAAGGAGGAAGTGGAGAAGGCATTAAAGGAGATGAAAACAGGGAAAGCTGCAGGTATGGATGGGTGTGATGTGGAATCCCTGAAGGATGGTGGAGTGACTATTGTTGACTGGTTAGTAAGATTGCTGAATGTGTGCTTTGTGAAAGGTATCGTGCCAGTTGACTGGGCAAGTGCTTGTGTGGTCCCGTTGTATAAAGGCAACGGTGATAAGTATGAATGTACTAGCTTTAGGGGTATAAGTCTGTTGAGTGTTGTAGGTAAGATGTATGGTAGACTGTTAATTATGAGAGTTAGAGAGGGTACAGAGGGAGTAATTGGTGATGAGCAGTGTGGCTTTAGGAGAGGGAGGGGATGTGGATCAGGTGTTCGCTGTGAGACAATTGTGTGAAAAGTATTTAGCAAAAGGCAAGGATGTGTTCTGGGTATTCATGGATTTAGAGAAAGCGTATGATAGAATTGATAGAGAGGCTTTGTGGACTGTTTTAAGATTGTATGGACTTGATGGTAGGTTACTAAAAGGGGTGAAAAGTTTTTATCTAAATAGTACAGCGTGTGTAAGAGTGGGAAAATCTGAGTGATTGGTTTCCCATGAGAGTGGGGCTGCGACAGGGATGTGTGATGTCGCCTTGGTTGTTTAATATTTATATGGATGGTGTTGTAAGGGAAGTGAATGCAAGAGTTTTAGGTGGAGGTCTGAGTCTGGTGAATGTTGATGGTGGAGAGTGGAATCTGATGCAGCTGCTGTTTGCAGATGATATTGTACTGGTGGCTGATTCAGAGGAGAGATTGAGACAGTTGGTAGAGGAGTTTGGAAGGGTGTGTGAAAGGAGGAAATTGAAAGTAAATGAGAATAAGCGTAAAGTGATGCAGTGTACGAGGATGGTAGATGGTAAGGGGATGAATATAGTTTTGAATGGTGAGTTGCTTGAGGAGGTAGTGTTTTAAATATTTAGGGTCACATGTTGCTGTGGATAGAAGAATAGATGCAGAAGTGAAGTTTAGAATGAATGAAGTAGGTAAGGTGCTGGGAGGAATGAAAAAAGTGTTTAGAAGTCGTTCACTTAGAATGGATGTAAAAAGAAGGCTGTATGAGGGTGTTGTGGTACCGACTGCGTTATATGGGGCTGAAACATGGAATATGGGTGTAGCAGAGAGGAAAAGTTTGAATGTAATGGAGATGAGGTGTCTGAGGAGTATGTGTGGAGTGACGCGTATGGATCGAGTGCGAAATGATGAAGTGCGAAGGAGAACTGGAGTCGGGAGATGGCTGGTAGAGTTGAGCAGAGGATGTTGCGATGGTTTGGGCATATGGAGAGAATGGATAATGAGCAATTGGTGAAAAAGATAACTAGATCTGATGTGAGAGGTGTAAGGCTGAGAGGGAGACCACGAATAGGATGGATGGACAATGTGAAGAGAGCGTTGGATGCGAGAGGGATGTCTGTTGAGCAAGGAAGAGTGGCTGTGCGTGACAGAAATAAGTGGAGAGAAACTGTGAATGAATAAATGATGACGCAGCTCAGAGGGGATATTCTTCCTCATTTGGTCTGATCAGCTAGTCAGGTCAGGTGTGGGTAAGTGGATGGGTCTATATGGTGTGGCAGAGGTAAACCAGCTCTGCTGTCGGGCCCTGCTGCAGATGTCACTGGTTGCACTGCGCAGTTGACCCTGGTGCGGTGTGATGCGGTGAGGATCTGTCCTTTCTCCCCTTTGGGGCTAAGATGCGAATGAATGTGTTTGAATGGATGAGTAAATGTGGAGTGTGTCGTCCTGTCTCGGCTACCTCCCTTTCCTTGGAGGAAGCAGCCTAGGTATATAGATAGATAGAGATTTTCTGCCATCACTGGCCTCAATATTAATAAGGCATATGGGCCTAATGGGATCTCTCTTGTTGTCCTCAAGGACTGTGCTTCTGTGTTTACACCCTGCCTAGTTAAACTTTTTTGCCTTTGCCTGTCAACTTGCGCCTTTCCTTCTTGCTAGAAGTTTGCTCTCATTCAGCCTGTCCAAAAGAAGGGGTGACCATTCCCATCCCACTAACTATCGCCCAATAACTTAACATCCCGTGTTTCAAAAGTTTTCGAGTCTACTCTTAAAGAAAAATTTAAGGCATCTTTCCTATCACAACCTCCATTCTGATCATCAGTATGGATTCCGTCAAGGACGCTCCACTAACGATCTTCTCACCTACCTTTTAGACTCCTGGACATCCTCTTTTCGGGACTTTGGCGAAAGCATTGCCATTGCACATCTCAAAGGCTTTCTATTGCGTCTGGCATAAATATTTAATTTCCACACTGCCCTCTTATGGTTTCTATCCTTCTATCTGTGCCTTCATTTCTAGCTTCCTTTCTGGCCATTCTTTAGCTGCTGTTGTAGACGGCCACCGTTTTTACCCTAGAGCTATTAATAATGATGTTCCTCATGGCTCGGTCCTATCACCAACTCTTTTCCTTTTATTCACCAGTGGCCTTCTATCCACTCATACGCTGATGGTTCCACTCTTCACCTTTCCACTCGCATCCGGCAGTGTCCATCTCAGCAGCTGCATCAACAAACAAGGGATGAGGCTGTGGTACACCTAATGTCTGACTTGGCCCATATCTCTGACTGGGGTAAAAATAATCTTGATGTTTTTAATCCTTCAAAAACTCAGTTCTTACATCTATCAACCCGGCAAAATCTTCCACAGGAGCACCCCCTAATTTTTAACAATATCCAGCTCAATCCTGCATCATCGTTAAACATACTTGGGATTTCATTATCTTGGGATTTAGCTAGGAAAGAACAAATTATCTCTCTTGTAAAATCTGCTTTCAAGAGATTGAGTGTGCTAAGCAGACTCCATACCTTCTTTACCCATGCACAGTTGTTGACTTTATACAAGGTTT
This sequence comes from Coenobita brevimanus, assembly GCF_032717465.1. Classification (NCBI taxonomy): domain Eukaryota; kingdom Metazoa; phylum Arthropoda; class Malacostraca; order Decapoda; family Coenobitidae; genus Coenobita; species Coenobita brevimanus. Next base: position 14,714,812 of record NC_136976.1, on the reverse strand, counting down.
TATTCGCCCCTGTGTAGAGTACAACTCTCATTTATGGGGAGGTTCCTCACATACAGCTCTACTCAACAAGGTGGAGTCAAAGGCTTTTCATCTCATTAACTTTCCTCCTCTTACTGGCTCCCTTCAACCTCTGTCTCTCCGCAGCACTGATGCATCTTTATCTCTTTTGCATCGCTACTTCAATGGTCATTGCTCCTCTGAACTGTCTGCTTGCATCCCTCCATCACTATGGTGGGCACTTAGCACCCGTCTAGCAACACTAATCCCTTTTCTAACTCCCTAATACAAGAGTTAACCGTTACTCCCAGTCCTTCATGTATGCAACATGTTAACTCTGGAACTGTCTCCCTTTGTATGTACTTCCCACGGCCTATGATCTCCGGTCTTTTAAACGCAGTGTGTCCAGGCATCTCGAAATGAACGGATCTTGAATTTGGCTCTCTGTTATCTTGTTTTTGTTTTTTCGTGGAGGGAAGAATTTGTAGGTTCCTGGCCTTTGACTCCTTCTTCCTTGATTTAAAAAAAAGTGCCTTTGTGCTGCCTTATCATGTAAACATCCCACCACCCTCCCAATCCCCTCAAAAGAGGATAATGTGCTGTAGGAAAAGGGTGCCTGCAGTCCATTAAGTTTACACGTACATGAAATTTGTGCAACACCACCCCGTCACCACCACCACCAACAACAACAACATGGTCAGTGATAAACGACATCATTCAACTAGAAGAAGCTACTGCCTTTTGGAGGTCTAACATTTATTTCGAAAATGTCTTTGTTTGTTCATTGTGACAAGGTGCAAGAGTTTGCGTTTATTTAGCTGTAGGGTAATCTCCTTTGCATTCTGCAGGACGCAGAAGGAGCTGTACCGCAAGTCTGCGGAGACAGAATCCCGCCAAAAACATCTGCAAAGCCAATAAACTCGTGTACTACCCCCTTACCTCTTCTCTGTCCCCATTCTGCTTAACCCAGGTGTTGGCGGGAGAGGTCATTCCCTTTTTTCACGAGGCACCGTCAGCACTTACAGCTCTGATCTCTAGTCTGTCGTGCTGTACGCGAATTTCTCATGTCTCCCAACTCATGCTGTAGGTTACTTATTTCTATAGTAACTCCGCACCCTGAGGCAATTGTCCTTATTTCAGTTTTACTCCTTGTTTTTAGAGTTGTTTTACTTCTTGCTTTTAGTGTAGTTTGCGCCCGGGCCTTCAGCCCCAGTCTGCATGAGTGGTGACATATTTCCGTCATGCTATGTTCGTCCTAAGTTCCAGCCACGGTTTTTCTCAGGGATTATGATGTGTTCTTTTTTTTTTCTCGATTCTTATCGTGTTCTGTATTCTTTGTTGTTCATCTTGTGGCCACGTACCTGATTCCCCCTCCTCCCAGGGGGAGGGGAGGGTTGGTCAACTGTACTGACTTCTTTTCCAGGAACTGACCGTGCTATGAGCCCTGATCCAACCCCTTCCCCTTCCCATCCCGTGGGGAGGGGGAACGGTGGCCAGGGCCACCAGGGCTGTTCCCTTGTGTGGAACTTCTCGTTTATCTCATGTGGGTTAGAGGGTGGGGGAAAGGAAGGTACCTGCCCTTTGGCACGTACTCAAGTTTCTCTCTTCTTCCCAGGCTGACTTTCCCCCTTTGAGGGTGGCCTGCTCTTTCAGGGGATGCTACAGGAGTCTAGCTAATGAGCGGTTATACGCTGTTTACGTCTCTAGCACTGTATACAGAGGGCGGTGTCTTCAATTCACAGTGCTGTAACACTTGTCATCCTTAATTGGATGTCCTTCCAACTGCCTCCAACCTGGAGAGCCTCCCAGAATACACCTCCCTCATGACCACTGGAAGAGGGCCCAAAAGACCACAGCTCGCCAAAGAGAGTGCAGGGTGAAGTGAGAAGATAGCGACGAGGGACAACAAGACCACCTCCTCTAAAATTTTCTCACGGTCTAGCAATCCCTAGCGTCAAACACCCCAAGTAATAAAAAAGAGGTCGAGTTTGTCAGGGGCAGATTGTGTCCAACGGGATGGGGGTGAAGGCTTACACAGGAGCACAGAGGAGCACAGTATGGTGGCTCTTAGACTGGGTTACTGTGGACCATAAAGGGATAGTGTCACGGCTACCTCCTCCAACATTGCCTGGCAACCTCGCTTATTATGCACCCCCACTGTTAGACAAAAGGTCGAGTCTGTTGGGGGTTAGTAGTATATACCATATTGGATATAGGATATCTTCAGTAGGATATTGCAGTTTTACTTCTGTTGTTACTAATGACAATCAAATATATTTTGCTTACAGAGAATCTGTATGTAGCCTACTGCAGGGCTAAATGTGGCTACAATATTCGTATCTTCTTTCTACCATCACGTGCATTTATTTAGCTTAGGAAGAATCCCAAGGTAGAATTGAGATTAATGAGGGTACACTCAACTTCTCCACTTCGAACATTCTCTCCTAAATGGAGTATAAACGTCTGACAGTAGCAGGGAACAAATGAAAGACATCATCATACGGAAAGGTTTACCCACTTCACTCAGAATGTTTTTTTTTTTTTCTACAGTATTGCTTACTCACGTCAACTCGCAACACGTTTGGAGTAACTTTTCGAATCTCAGGACTTAAATACAGCCTCCATCACCCCTTCAGTGCCAAAGGTCTGTCCTGGGTTCCATAAAACCGACTGGAGGCAACAAAATCACAGCACCAAGATACACTCTCGGATGAAACGGGTTAGGAGAGACTTCTAAGAATGGAGGAGTTAAACACTGAATTTCCCTCACAGCATCTCCCTTATTCATATTATTGCAATTTGTTAATGCACCCTCAATCGCTCATCCCCTTCCTTATTACAAAATTTAAATCTCTCTCTCTCTCTCTCTCTCTCTCTCTCTCTCTCTCTCTCTCTCTCTCTCTCTCTCTCTCTCTCTCTCTCTCTCTCTCTCTCATACTTAAGGTGTTAATATTCATGTATTAAAAGTTCTGGGAGACGGCAAACCACAGATTAATGACAGTGTAAAGGGGTTTGTTATGCATTTCACTACGACAGTGTACACACACACACACATATATAGAGAGAGAGAGAGAGAGAGAGAGAGAGAGAGAGAGAGAGACAGATAGATAGATAGATAGATAGATAGATTTTTTTTTTTATATAACAGAACTGAGGAAGGAAAAACAAATGGGGAAAAAAAATAATCCATACACCAGATTACTGGTGTCCTCTGTTCATAAAATATATGTAACAGTTAGACTTGAACAGTTGTGGGTTGAAATTTGGAGGAAAACAACTCTGGGGAAGCGAGTTCCAGAGAGATGCAGTTCGGGGAATGAAAGAATTCTGATAGGCAGAAGTTCTGCAATATGGTTGAGTGACATTCCAGTCATGAGCACTACCAGATGCCCGTGTAGCACGAGGGAAGGCATGGAGAGGTGGCACCATGGACGCAACTTCGTCTGAGCATTTGCCAAAAAAATATCTGTAAAATAATGCAAGGGAGGCAACATTCCTTCTTACTTGCAGAAAGGTAGTTTATATGTAATGGCAGGGTTGTTAATGATTCTAACAGCTTTATTCTGAATTTTGTCTAGTTGTCTTAATGCAACCTCTCCACAACCATTCCACAAGGGTGAGCAATATTCAAGCTGAGAGCGCACATGACTCTTATAAATTATATATATATATATATATATATATATATATATATATATATATATATATATATATATATATATATATATATATATATATATATATATATATATATATATATATTTGTTGTGTGTGTGTGTGTGTGTGGGTGGGTGGGTGGGTATGTGGGTGAGTGTGTAGGTGTAAGTCCCATGAGTTGAATGGTATTTCTAGAAATAGCAAGAACAATATATAAAATAGGTCTTCGTACAGAAATTAACTTCACCTTCTTATAGCATATAAAACTCTTGTCGACTCACTGCAGCATGCGGCTGTAGAGAAGGTTAGACTAAAGGTGATAGTGTGAGCTAAGTGACGATGAATGAAGGAATGAGGGATATTTCTCTTTTCCCGGCAAAATAAGTCAGTCCCCGGACAATCCGGATCCATAAAGCAAATGAGCCCCTTTGATGCAGCAATATTTTGGCTTATGGAGTGACCCATTTTTCGTCCTTAAGTGTCGTAGGTACGTCGTCAGCCAAATTAGCTCTCATTCCAGCACAGTGTTTTGGCTCACAGCCACCTCATCATGCTACGTCAGTCCTCTTCACACCACGAAATTTCGTCCATCAATCTCTCCATGGCACAACACTCATCTGTATTTCACCCGACTGAATTACACCGTTCCAGTTAACCGCTCACTGGCTTCCATGACTCACTTTTGCCTGAATGAAATAGTCTGGTGTTAGCTGGAACAGAAAAATAAACTAGTTCCGTTCATGAAGGGGTTGGTTGTACTAGTATTAATTCTGTCAGAATCCTATGCCTCATTCTCACCTAGAAAAAACTCTGGTGTTAACTGGAATAGAATATTAACTTTTTTTTTTTAACCATGAGAGGGTTCACACTGCAAAAATACACCAAACTTCTCACAAGACGACGCTGTTCTAGATTACCTCACATAACATGCTGATGTAATAGCTGGCTTTCACTTGACGACTTACCAGTTCACTCCTGCTTCACGTAACGGGTATTCAGTCATTCAGCCATCACACCACACAGTACTTATCAATCCACCATACTACACCACAGCTCCTCATAGCACACCACATCACACATCCCTCAGTATGTCAAACACCATTTGGGGTGGAATAGGAGTGTTATGCATGGACCTCCTGTACGTTGATAATACGTTCCTAAGCCACATCACCGGGAATCAGTCGTAACCGGGTCATATGGAAAGACTATCAATACAGGCTCTCTCTTTTATCTTGGCTAGGACTTTAACCTTAGCATGGTCAAACACGTACTTTATCATTCTACTAAACGTCCGACTTTTTCCTTCAGAACTCACTCCTGAATAAGCGGGCAGCATTATCATGAAATGTATGACTTGGTTCTTTGCAAATCATTGAGTTTATTACAAATTCTGCGTTATTTATGAATGTAATTCTGCATTATTTATGAATTACTAGTCCTCACGAAAATTGTATAAATGAGATAAACGAAAGTGTGTCATATACAGATGCAGGACTACCAAGAACCCTCAAGGCAAGACGGAAAAGGGAGGGAATTTTAAAAAGACTTTGGCTCTTATGTGGCTTAATTGGGACGAGGTAGGACAATGAGGCTTAGGAATCGGGGGAGAGGAAGAGGGGGGACGGGGGCAGGAGAGGGTGAGACCTAAGACCGACCGACAGATTGACTGACAGAAAACGACGAGGAGGAGGAGGAGGAGGAGAAGGAGGAGGAGGAGGAAGAAGAAGAAGAAGAAGAAGAAAAGGAGGAACAGGAAATGGAAGAGGAAGAAAAGCAAGAGGAAGAGAAATAGGAGAAGAAGAAGAATAGCCTAAAGGAGAGGCAGTAAAGAGAATGGAGGCGGAGGGATACAAGGGCTGATAAGCCTAATGAGCATTACCTTACTGGGATGTAAGTGTGGGGGGTGTGGAGGGGTGGGGAGAGTGGGAGTGAGAGTGGGGATGGAGGATGGAGTGAATGGTAGAGAGAAAGAGAGAGAGAGAGAGAGAGAGAGAGAGAGAGAGAGAGAGAATGAGTAGAAGTGAGGGTAGAGTGAGAATGGCAGAAGAGGAGAGCAGGAGTGAGAATGAAGGAAAGGAGTCGGAGAGGAAAGGGAATGGAAGAGTGATTGGCAGTAGACGATAATAGTGGAAGTAGAGGAGGCAGGTGAGCAGGAGTTGGGAGGAGAGGGTAGAAGCAGTGAAAGTAGAGGTACGATGGGAGCATGTAGGCAAGCAGTGAGAGAGGAATTAAAGACGACACAATTGTGGGACGAAACGAAGAGTTTAGAGATCAATGGGGGTGAAGGTAGAGGAAATGTGTGTGGCATGGGAAGAGAAAGGGCAGTGGAAGTGGGAGAAGAAGAGATTAATTGGAGTGGGAATGGACGCGAGAGGCAGCGTGAGTGGAGGGGATAGAAAGAGGGCAATTGGGTGGGGGACTGAAGGTATTGGGAGTGAGAAAAGAGGGGAGTGGTGAACTGGAGTAGGAGTGGAGGAGAGAGAGAGAATGGATGTGGGAGTGCAGGAGAAAGGCAGTGGAAGTGACAGTAGGAAAGTAATGCAAAGGAGTGAGGATAATGGACTTGGACGATAGAGGTGAGTGGCAGTTATTGTGGAGGAGAGACGGAGTGGGCGTGAGAGAAGTATTTGCGAGTGGAAGAGAGTAGAAATAAGAAGCGACTGTGAGTGCGAGAAAGGTAGAGGGAAGGAGATGGTATAGTAGGGAGTTTATATGACAATGTAAGTCAAAGAAAGAAGGAAAGAAAAAGAATAATAACTGAGGCGATAAAACAGCGCAAAGAGGAACAAAGACAGGAGTAAGGAAGTGGAACGTGGAAAAGTGTGTGTGTTGTGTGTGTGTGTGTGTGTGTGTGTGTGTGTGTGTGTGTGTGTGTGTGTTTGTGTGTGTGTGTGTGTGAGAGAGAGAGAGAGAGAGAGAGAGAAAGGAATGCCAAACACTTCTGAGAGAAAATAGATGTAGGACTGTAAGGAAGAAAGCCATTTGACGAACACAAAAGAGAAAGACGGGATGAACAGCAAACGGGAAAATAAAATAAAAAAATGAAACCTTTGAGAAAACAGGCATGAAAAAGAGGTCTCTCGTAGACAGTCAAATAATTCAATGGCCTTACTCTGCCCTCTTACAGAATCTAAGGTAGCGCATACCTCTGCCAACAGCAATAAAACTAGTGATTTGCTTCTGTAATTTTTCTTTCTTCCTATGCGAATACTTTTACGGTCTCATATAAAGTTTCAGGTGCCAGCCTGTCCTGTTGCACAGCCACACAGAGCTTATATCTTCGCGAACTTCAATAGAATTTATTTATTCCTGCAGTTTGATCCGGATACACCTAAAAATCAGCGGATAAACATTTCATTGAACCACTGTTCTCCTATCCACTAGGTTGATCGACATCCATTACTTTTTTTTTAATCTTCTCCACAAACAGGCAGACAAATACAGATAGACAGACACGAGTGGACACACAACTTCCAATTTCACTGGCGGAGGCAATAAAACTGAAGCCATAAGAAGGTACCAATGCTAACAAAATTTCGTATTTAAACCAAGCATTTTACCTTTTTTCTCCTCTCCCAAGATTTTTCCTCTCACTGTCCATTTTGTACAATAAAATTTTACATTTTCCTCTCCTCCTTCTCCTCCTCGTAAACCTATTCCTAATCCTCTTCCTGCTCACGGCCCTCCTCCTCCTCTTCCTCCTTCTCCTCCTCCTTCACACACACACACACACACACACACACACACACTCAAACAAATTTTCTCTTGCATCTTCATTTTTATCCCCATCCCATCCAGCTTTCTCTCGCCATCCGTCTGTGTAACTTTCACAGTTTCCTTCTGTCTCACATACGTCTCTGAATACTCTCAGTCCATATTCTGTCTTCCCCTGTCTGTCTATGCGTTCGCCCCCCAGTCCGTCCTTCTCTCTCTCTCTCTCTCTCTCTCTCTCTCTCTCTCTCTCTCTCTCTCTGAAAAAAAAAAATATATATATATATATATATATATATATATATATATATCCCACAAGTAAACAAATGGTCACGGTCTCTCGTCAAGCGCGGCTTTTGATGTCCTGCGAGTCAAATGAACCGGCTGGACACCCCCAGGCACGCGCGCACGCGTGCAAACACATACACACACACACACAAACACACACACACACACACACACACACACACACACACACACACAAAGAAAAAGAAACATACGAGTACACACAAAAAACACACACAAAACATACACACACATATACAAACATACACAAACACAACATACACACAAACACAGAACATTCATACACACACACACACACACACACACACACACACACACACACACACACACACACACACACACACAAATATAAAAGCCTACCATATAGCCATAATCAAGGCACACTACGAAATCCAATCAGTGAAGCAGAAAAGTCAAGAAAAGCATGGAATGGGTAGCATAAAATCCACAGAGTGAAATTAAACTCAAACAACATAGCAACCTAAAAACATGAAAAGCCCCACAAGAAGAAGCAGACTAACAAACGCGCAACAAACTAGCAAAGACATAAAACAAACCCGAAGATAGGACTCAGTGGTAGCTCAGTCGGTAGAGAGGTGGCCTGCAGTCCTACCGGACCTAGGCTCAAATCCCCGCTTGGGCAGGGAACAATTTAACGATCTGAATTTAATAAAAACAGACTTTACTGATCTACCAGAGGACCCGCCGACATGTCGTAAAAGTGCTCCCGCTAATACTAATAAACCAGTCCTGTATGAGGCAGCCCTAGCATGTATTCAATATGGACGGTGGGTGTTAGCGCCGAAATGGTGACATGCAGAAGTGTATGGTATGTAGGAGGACTACTGGGCCTTGGGAGCAGCCTGTGAAGCCTATGCCCAGACTCGGACATAAAAAAAAAAAAAAAAAAAAAAAAAAAAAAAAAACTAACCGCAGAAACAAAAAAAAAATGCAATGAATATAAAAAACTGACAGCAACATCAAAGCCTAATCACACAACTTAGAGAAAAAAAAGTGGATAAACATAGAACAGAGCTACGGAAAGACAGAAACATGACGACAGCCAGTTAAAAAAAAAATGATGGACTGAGAGAAGAAATGTGCACACATTTGAAAATGGGCTAATTATAAATGAGAAGAAAGTACATCACCGCCTGATCTTTCCAATATACCAGCCCATCCCAGCACCATGAGGCACTTAGGGACATTAAAAAATGTGTGTGTGTGTGTGTGTGTGTGTGTGTGTGTGTGTGTGTGTGTGTGTCTGTGTGTGTGTGTGTGTGTGTATGCTAATGACTGTGAATGTAGCCATGAAAGTGTCTGTGTGTGCGTGGGGTGGGGAGGTTAGATGTTTGTATTCAAGGTGCCTATAATGCTGTGCAAGCTGGCATTTGGGTGGGTTTGTGGGAGTCTGTCTTGGTTGATGCCTGTTTGGATGGATGCATATGCTGTGCATTAAAGTGTTTTCTGCTTATATGGGAGGCTGGGGACAATTGGTATAAGAAAGGTCTGCTAAGAGGCCATAGGATCAATCCCTGCTGCTAAGAGGCCATAGGATCAATCCCTGCTGCTACATGGAATACTTTTAAGATATGAACCTCTTCAACAAGTTGTTAGCTCCTGCATTTTGCAGACGATAAGAATTTCTAGACACTTACCAAAACGGAAATGTTAAATACAATCTTCCATAACCCCAACCTCACCACCGAAACAATTCTTGCTTAATGTGAAAAGAGACATCAGTAGAAGGAAAAACGATGGTCCGAGCCCATCCTCCAAGGGTGGGTTTATCTGGTGATTTTGTGTGCTGTTCAAGCGAAGATGGGCAGGAGGATGTTTTAGTGTTCTGGTGATTTTTGGAGAAAGGTATTGTATAACGTCGTCAAGGACGGTGATATGGTGAGTTATTTGATGGTATTCAATAGACAGCGTGAGCCTAAACCCAGGTGGTGGGGTGCGGAGGGGTTATGGTGTTGTGATGCTGAGCGTCGATAGACAGTGGTAGACAGTAAGCTGCTGTATGATATTTCTCTACTCCCCATTTGATTCTAATTTCACTGTATGGTCTGAGAAGACGAGAACATAAGCCCTCCTTTGTACTGTGATATATATATTTTTAATTTTGCATATTCCTAATTCCGGTGACGTCGTTCTTAAGTTTCTCTGACTGCCTACTGACCTCAATGACTAGAAGAGGATACAGATTCTCATATCCAGTGAGATGGGACAGTCCTCTTTGTGGATAACGTGACAATATTAACTGATTAACATTTTATATGCGCTATTGAAGATATTCCGTTAGAAATCGAGGCCTTGATCCATTTCCCGGTATTCCTAATACTCAGGTAAACACTGGCGTGGGTAACGCTGCAGTAATTGACTTTAGCTGTATTTTGCTTTTAATCGTCCTTCTCATTCGTTTGATATCCTTGGGTAACATACATCGTTTTTTTTGGCCCCGACTGTGGTATTTAACCTCCAGTCAAACTGTGTCTGTCTAGCACTGAAGTTAATGCTCTCACATTGTCTGTTGAGAAAACTATCTTCTGTTATAGCATCAAGTGCAGCTGGTGTTTGTCTGTACTAGATTTCACGCCACTATGTCAGGGTTGAGCAACGAAGTCTGTATAATTTATGCTATTATCTTGATCGTTTTCTTATCATCCCTGTATGCTTCTCTTTCCTTTTTTTGTTTTATATACCGGTACATGTTTTCACTTCCTCTATTATCCAAGTACGAGTATATCTCTCTCTAAGGCATGATTCTCCTCTCAGTCTTTTGTCATCCTTCCTCTGCACCTCCTCTCACAAATCACCTTGTTCTGTCCTGTCCCCTTTCAGATGTTCACATGCTTCCTCCCCTTCTCCCTCCTCTTCTTTTACATACCTACTCTTCTTCCCTGACTCATAATTCATCTCCCGTTTCCGCTTAATTGGCCCAATGCCATCTCAGTATCATGAAAGTTGCAACGCAGTAGTTTGTCCGCTTCTCCATATTTACTACAAGTATATCTGCAAGGCCGTAGATTAATGCCTTCCATCAGATGACGTCGTTGTTACTGTATTCTTACCATCATATGATTGTTTTTTTCAGTTTAGAAAGAAACATTTCGATCTAGAACGGTTAATTATAGTCAAACCTTCAATAAGCACGTCACCATTTGAGCTCACTCTATATCTGGATAAATTTACCTGTGGCGGGGGGGGACAATCTGGCCGCACTATGGGGTGGTACTACTACTCTGCGGCCAGGTTGTGTGAGGAAGAATACTGCCACCGTATTCCCTGCGTGTCGTAAAAGGCGACTAAAAGGGGAGGGGTGAGGGGACTAGGGACCACCTCCTCTGTTTTTTAGTTCCTAAAAAGAGGCGGGCCAGAGAAATGGATGGGGGATTGAGTTATCCCCGTACCCTGAAGATTGGGTCTATGAATGTGCGTGGATGTAGTACGATTGAGACTAAAAGGGAGGAGACTGGGAGAATGTTTGTGAGAAGAAAGTTTGCTTTGAGTGAAACGAAAATGAAAGGGAAGGGTGAGTCTATGTTTGGAAGTGTGACTGGAAGATTGTCTGGTGTAGACAGAGGAAGGGCGAGAGAAGGTGTGGCCTTGTTAGTGAGTCCGGAAGTACAGCAGTGTGTGATTGAATGGAAGGAGGTGTCATCGAGACTGATGTGGGTGAAAGCGAAATTTAAACGGGAGTTGTGGGTGTTTGTGAGTGCATATGGGCCTGGTAGTGAAAGGGATGAAGAAGAGAGGGAGTCTTTCTGGAATGATGTTAATGAGTGTCTGCAGAGTTTTGGAGCGAATGTGAATGTGGTAATGATGGGAGATCTGAATGCTAGAGTGGGAAATGTAGCAATTGAAGGCGTAGTTGGTATGCATGGTGTGCCTGGAAAAAATGAAAGTGGGGAACGAATGATAGGGATGTGTGTTCAGCGAGAGATTGTGATTGGAAATACGCTGCTTGAGAAGAAAGATATTTATAAGTATACATGGGTGAGACAGGAGGGTGGAAGGGTTGTTGAAAGAGCTTTGATGGACTATTTGGTTGTGTCTAGGAATGTAATAGGAAGATTGTTGGATGTGAGAGTTCTGAGAGGGGAGGGTGGAGGTGTGTCTGACCACTACCTGGTGGAAGGAAAGTTAAGAGTAGGTATGAGATGGGTGAGAGCTAGGAGGGTTAGGTGTGGCAGGGAGGTTTTGAAAGTGAGTGAGTTGGATAAAAGAGAGAAAATGATAGAGTATCAGGAGAAATTGAAAGATGAGTGGAACTCAGTGAAAGATCAGGAAAATGGCAGTGTGGAGGAGGAATGGCAGTTGTTTAAGAGTGCTGTGGTGGGGCATGCAGAGGAGGTGTGTGGTGTGAGACGTGTGGGTGGTGGTGTAAGAAAAGGAAGTGAATGGTGGTGCGAGAAAGTAAGTATGGCTGTGGCTGAGAAGAGACGTGCATATGAAGTGTGGCTGCAGAGGAAGGATGAGGTGTCATATGAGAGGTATAAGGAATGGAGGAATAGAGCGAGAAGAGCTGTGCGTGATGCTAAAATGGCAGCAGATGAGAGGTGGGGTAGGCGGCTGACTGAGAATTTTCAACAGAATAAGAAAATGTTTTGGAAGGAGGTGAAAAGGGTGCAAAAGGGAGAGTCGGGGAAGGAAGAGCGAATAAAAGCAGAGGATGGAAGGATGTTCATTGAGACTGATGCAGTAAGGAAGAGATGGGCAGAGTATTTTGAAAGATTGTTAAATGTTGAGGAGGAAATGGTAGCTGAGATTGTGGCAGATGGAAGGGTGCAAGGAATAAATGTGTTGGGAGAGTTGAATGATTCTTTGATCACGAAGGATGAAGTGCAGAAGGCATTAAAGGAGATGAAAACAGGGAAAGCTGCAGGTATGGATGGGTGTGCTGTTGAATGCCCGAAGAGTGGTGGAGTGACTATTGTTGACTGGTTAGTAAGATTGTTGAATGTGTGCTTTATGAAAGGTATGGTGCCAATCGACTGGGCAAGTGCTTGTTTGGTCCCGTTGTATAAAGGCAAGGGTGATAAGTATGAATGTACTAGCTTTAGGGGTATAAGTCTGTTAAGCGTTGTAGGTAAGGTGTATGGTAGAGTGTTAATTATGAGAGTTAGAGAGGGTACAGAGGGAGTAATTGGTGATGAGCAGTGTGGCTTTAGGAGAGGGAGGGGATGCGTGGATCAGGTGTTTGCTGTGAGACAAGTGTGTGAAAAGTATTTAGCGAAAGGCAAGGATGTGTTTTGGGTATTCATGGATTTAGAGAAAGCGTATGACAGAACTGATAGGGAGGCTTTGTGGACTGTTTTACGATTGTATGGACTTGATGGTAGGTTACTAAAAGGGGTGAAAAGTTTTTATCTAAATAGTAGAGCGTGTGTAAGAGTGGAAAATGCTGTGAGTGACTGGTTTCCCGTGAGAGTGGGGCTGCGACAGGGATGTGTGATGTCGCCTTGGTTGTTTAATATTTATATGGATGGTGTTGTAAGAGAGGTGAATACAAGTGTTTTAGGTGGAGGTCTGAGTCTAGTCAATGTCGATGGTGGAGAGTGGAATCTTAAGCAGCTGCTGTTTGCAGATGATACTGCACTGGTGGCTGATTCAGAGGAGAGATTGAGACAGTTGGTAGAGGAGTTTGGAAGGGTGTGTGAAAGGAGGAAATTGAAAGTAAATGAGAATAAGAGTAAAGTGATGAAGTGTACGAGGTTGGTAGATGGTATGGGGATGAATATAGTTTTGAATGGTGAGTTGCTTGAGGAGGTGGAGTGTTTTAAATATTTAGGGTCGCATGTTGCTATGGATGGAAGAATAGATGCAGAAGTGAAGTTTAGAATAAATGAAGTAGGAAAGGTGCTGGGAGGAAAGAAAAAAGTGTTTAGATGTCGTTCGCTTAGAATGGATGTAAAGAGAAGGCTGTATGAGGGTGTTGTGGTACCGACTGCGTTATGTGGGGCTGAAACATGGAATATGGGTGTAGCAGAGAGGAAAAGTTTGAATGTAATGGAGATGAGGTGTCTGAGGAGTATGTGTGGAGTGACACGTATGGATCGAGTGTGAAATAATGAAGTGCGAAGGAGAACTGGAGTTGTTCAAGAGATGGCTGGTAGAGTTGAGCAGAGGGTGTTGCGATGGTTTGGGCATATGGAGAGAATGGATAATGAGCGATTGGTTAAAAAGATAACTAGATCTGATGTGAGAGGTGTAAGGCTGAGAGGGAGACCACGAATAGGATGGATTGACAGTGTGAAGAGAGCGCTGGATGCGAGAGGGATGTCTGTTGAGCAAGGAAGAGTGGCTTTGCGTGACAGAAATAAATGGGGAGAAATTGTGAATGAATAAATGATGACGCAGCCCTGAGCGGATATTCTCCCGCATTTGGTCTGATTAGCTAGTCAGGTCAGGTGCGAGTAAGGGGGTGGGTCTATTATGATGTGGCAGGGGTAAACCAGCTCTGCTGTCGGGCCCTGCTGCGGATGTCACTGATTGCACTGCGCAGTTGACCCATGTGTGGTGTGGTGCGGTGAGGATCTGTCCCTTCTCCCCTTTGGGGCTAAGATGCGATTGACTGTGTTTGAATGGATGAGTAAATGGGGAGTGTGTCGTCCTGTCTTGGCTACCTCCCTTTCCATGGGGGAAGCAGCCTAGATATATAGATAGATAGATAGTGGCAAGAATAAATGAAGATGTCTTATTAGAGCAGTAGTTAGTCAGGTGAAATTATCATCATGCCAGGTTTTCCTCCACCTACAATCACAACATTGTCTGCATCATATATCATTTCTCACAGCGGCATATTCGAGAACCAGGAAGTGGGATGAAAATTCCTGATCCTCTCATGCATTATGACGAAATTATGCCATAAGTTTTAGTCGCAATAGCAAAAGCAGGGAAGCTGTGCTCGAATACGAAGTTAAATTGCCTGCTTAATTCGATTCACCTTTTATTGCGACATTCAAGGCACAATATTGCGAGAAAAATATTACCACTTAGAGCACGATATCATTTCCTTATTTTTTTTTTTTTTATTACAGCGGAAAAGCTTAAACAAGGAGGGAGATGAGAGTTCAATTAGCATATTAACATTCATTTGATACGAACTAATAGATAGATAGACAGACAAACAGATAGATAGATAGATAAACAGAGAGAGAGAGAGAGAGAGAGAGAGAGAGAGAGAGAGATGAAATGGAAAATAAACATACACGACAGAATGGGAAGGAGTTTAAATCGACAGTCATTGTGAACAATACTGGGAGTTAGTAGAGTGGAAGGTGTTATAGGTTATTTAAATTCATTTATAATATGAAGGTACACTGCAGTAAAAGTAGCTATTGTGTATGAGTGGAGAGCAATTCGAAGACAAGATGTAGAAAAATATAAAACCATGTTAAAGCACTACAAGATATTTACGGGTATAGCACAGCCCCTTTAAAGCTCCAAAAGGAGAGGCAAAAATACCAGTAAAAGAAATTTTGGACCAAGAGAAACATTATCGTTCAAGTTATTATGTATGCCCAGAGGACATTTTCAGAAAATTCGTTTAGGTTAACAAAGAAATGAACATTAAAAATGATCGAGTTAACATTCATATATTTCCATAGGGTATAGTCCTTTACAGTGAATCAGAGGTGAAACTACAAGAAATGATAGCTGTTCTAAATAGGGGGAGTTCTTCACTTTAACACTAGGACTGCGCAAAGATTATGTTAAGAGAGAAAGTGTGTTGCGCTCTGTTACAGCATAAAACGTTAGAAATATACATGAACTTTGATACTTGACTGTCTTTCCCTCCATTCAGATTTGCTTCCTTGTCACTATGCATCAATCACATACACTTACTTTTGAGAAGAGTGAAAACGACAACATTTCCAGGGGGGAGGCCGTGTGGGGAATGGGTCTTACGATAGTAGTTCTCTTTGCTTCAACTTGCTAATAGTTGGGCTCGAGTAAGACCAGGTACGGCTTTAAGATATGAGAACCTATTTGGTAACTGTTAACAGACAATAAGAAGAAAAAAGGCCGTAGTGTGTGTGTGTGTGTGTGTGTGTGTGTGTGTGTGTGTGTGTGTGTGTGTGTGTGTGTGTTGTAATAATTATTGGTTCATTTATTCATTACTACCACTGGCTGAGTATGCACGAGTCTTAGTAATCTTTGGTGGCAAGCACTGTGCATCGTAATGTATACTGTAAGCCTTGGTAGTCTCCCCTCCCACTATGACATATGTCATTCTGAAAAATCCGTAAGAAATGGGCGAATATAATGAGCGAGCCTTTTGTACAGAGTGTGAGAGATTCATTCATGGGGTCGTAGTCTGACAAATCTAAACGTAGGGTTTTGGTGGAGTCACCCCCTCCCTGCACTGTTGCCACGTTTCCGAGCTGACCTCTCCATCAGCGATGACCTTGACACTGTTTCCCTCTTGTGATCTCCGTTTTTCTAATACCCCCTATACCCCAGCCACCAACACCCCCAATACCCCAACCCCCAACAACACCCCCAACAACAACACCCGCTATACCTCCACCACCAACACCTCCTATAAATATAGACCCCCACCATCAACACCTGTATAATAATTAGCCGTTGATAATTGCTATACTTTTATTGAGAGCATACATTCTACCCTATTGCTCAAACTCCCTAATCTTACAATCCCATCTGTCTTAATCCTTCCCACTGCCTTCGTTCCTAAATCCCTTAATTGATCTATTTTTAACCTAAGTGTCCCCACACCTTTTAAACCATTTACCTCTCTGTCACTATTCTCCACCATATGTATCAACTTGTATTATATTGTGTATAGAACTTTCATACTGTATGCTGTACTACTGTATAATGTATAAGAATACCCACTGTTTAGTGGAAATAAAGTTTTATTATTATTATTATTATTATTTCTCTCTCTCTCTCTCTCTCTCTCTCTCTCTCTCTCTCTCTCTCTCTCTCTCTCTCTCTCTCTCTCTCTCTCTCGCTAGATTTTGTTATGTGTCATCCATGGTTTTTTACTTCCATTTTTATGTATGGATTATAATTTTGACTTTATTTCCGCACCACCCTTGAGGTAAAAGTCACGGCGCGTTTTTTTTATAGAGGTTTCCCCAATAGGCCTAAATCCTGTAGGGGGTTGGTGACCTCCCATAGCGTACACACAAACACGTGTCGCGTGAGTGCTGCCACCCCAGAGCTGTTTGATATATTTATTTTAATTATGAAAGGATCGCCTCTTCCCACTTTTATCCCTTCAAATTTTCTTGCAATTATACTTGCTAAATTAATTAGCAATGTTAGAAGTGTTGGGGAAGTAAATAATAATTAGAATATTTTTAGAGCAACACTGCCAAATTTTTATGCCACGTTTCTCTATTATCGTATAATATAGTATGAAGAATAGTTTTATTCTTCCTTGATACATGTCAGCACTTTCATTACAGTTATATTAGTATGAGTTATGTTTATGTATCATTCCTACTACACAAACCACAGGCGTTATACATCGTAGGGTTAGGAAACATGGCAATAGTGTAGGGAGGGGGTGACTCCACCCAATCCCTATGTTTAGATTTGTCAGACTGGTAGTGCGTGTTAGTGTGAGCTGGGCCAGGGCAGCCTCGTCTGGCCCAGACTGGCGCGCCACCAACTCGCCCTTGCCACCGACTTCTTAGCTCGCTCGAACCCCAAAAGTTACCTACATTCAACACCTACTTTCTCAGCACCTCAACCTAGAGACCTAGAAATACTTGAAATGGAGAGAAGAAGGATGGTTGAGTATTCTGATCTTTACTTGAATGTTGTAGGCGTTACAGTTACTGTGCTATGTTGGGTTGAAAGACGGCAGCTTTGGGGGGAGAAAAAACTGCATATGAGTACAAAAAGGGCTCATCTCGCTAGACCCCCGTGCATTAAGAGTTAAAACTAGGAATAAATATAACTACTTTGATGTAAAATTTTGACATTGGTACCCCAGCAAGAAAAGTTTAATTCCCATTCTAAACCTTCATCTTGCTACATGACGAATTCCAGCTATTAGACATTCACGTTCGCCTTCTCAGTGAGAAAGAAATTAGTAGAGTTTAGAGGAAAAAGCTATCAAACATAGCAGGGGAAGATCTGTAGCATCTGGGATGATTACGAAAAGAGCAACAAGACTGTCACAGGTGCTGGGAACTTGCGGACGGATATATGGTCAGAGTGAGTTAAACGATATGAATTTTTATATACTGCATTGTTTTGTTTTGTTTTTTTGACGAAATGTGCAAGTGATTACAAGTATTTTTAAGTTCATTTTTTATTGAAAATAAAAACATTTTCACGGTGGAATATTGTTTTAGTTTACGAGTACGTACAAAGCAAATACCGATTTCTGTTATCTTAATATTTAGTGCTTCCTGCAACAGTAACTGAATACTTATTATGTGAAGATATGAAATAACAGGTAACGAAGTAGCAGGTACGAAATGACACTGGTACGAATAGGCGCACTTACGGAACGTCTTAGTAGGAAATGACACGAGCACGATAACGACTGTAAGCTTTCTCATTCTCATCAACCCTCCCTCTCGTTCATCTTCCCACACGCCCTTACTACTTGCAGATGAGAAAAAATCCAACCTCACCCATTTTCTCTTCTTCTGCTTCTAAGAATAACTTCTATTCCCTTCAAACTTCAGTGCTTACCCTCATACCAGCAAACCCGTATCACGACCCACAACAAAAAAAAAAAAAAAAAAAAAAAAAAAAATCTCACCCTCCCCTTCCTCCTCAACTTCCAGTCATCAATTGTTATTTCTCTCAAACCACTCCCTCATTCCCCTTCCGAGGCCGATAAAGGCAAATAAAAAATAACATTAATTCACAGGGCTTTTCATTATCTTTTCTCCTCCCCTTACCCGTGTTCTCATCTACTCCTGATCATAAACCTTTATTACCCTCAATTTTCCTCTTCCCTCATTCTCAGACGCTCCCCCCACCCCACGACGCCCCTCCACCCCATGACGCCCCCCCCTCCCACATCCTCCCAGAAGTTTTTCTCCCGTCATCCAACTTTCTTATTTTCCGAATCAACAACTGTTATGATACATGAATCTCCCCTCATCCCCAGAATTTCGTATTGTGTTTCATTTTAAAAAATCCCTTCCCTTTCCACTACTTATTACCACTCACCGAAATATCAACTGTTTCTCATATCCCGATACAGCCCAACAACAACCCCCAACTTCAAACAAAAAAAAATTCCAGCCGTCATTTTCTTCCCTCCTCTCAAACTTCACCTTTATTTTCTATTCCCCTCATCACCATACCCCTACTACGTAAAAAAAAGAAAAAATCTCTCAGACCTCGACGCTCCTCTCCTTCCCTCCCTCTGGTAATGACTATGGCCATTTCCCTTTTCGCCAGCCCCACGTTTCCAGGTCAAGACAGACTTGTCCTTGCTGGTGTGGCGTTTCTCTCATTATTTGATTCCTCCTCTGCTCGTCTATGTTTTCGTTTTGGTCCAACTTTTTTTTAGGGGGATCTGCTTTATCAGGTTTCTGCTCCTATTCACGTCCTCTTTCTGTGTCGATTGCCTACGTATTTAATGTCTCTGCCTATGTCAGTGTCTGCGTTTGCGTCGGTCTGTGTCTGTATGTCTCATTGCCTCTTTTATTTCATTCCTCCTCTAATTATCTGTGATATAATATCCTCGTCCATATCTTAGAGATTCTGATTTGCCAATATTCTGCTACGCTTGTATATTCATTCATTCTGTGTGTCTGTGTCTGGGTCATCCTACGTTTGTGTACTGTATAGCTGGGTCTGTGATTTCTTCCAGTCAATGTATTACCGTTCCTCTCTATTTGTAATCCCCTCCTGCTTGCCCACGTTTACATCTTCGCTTACATAATTGAGACTGCTTTATCTGGCGCCTGCGTTTGTATATTCAGTCATTCAGGGTATCTCTGTGTCTGTCTGCTCTTGCACATGTCTGCCTTTGTGTCTGTCTGCTTCTGAGCACAGTATATGTGTCTGGCTGCCACTCTGCCTGTCAGTCTCTGTTGCTGCTTGTCTGTCGGCCTTCCTAACATACCTACCTACCTACATCTCTCTCTCTCTCTCTCTCTCTCTCTCTCTCTCTCTCTCTCTCTCTCTGCTGCAGGTAATTATACAATCATCTGCTTTTGTGGTTAAAAACACCCCCTTCCCTTTGTCTGGTTTCACAGTAACAATAATAATAATGAGTCATCATCCCCAATTGTTTTAGTGAATCAATATCCTCTTTCCTAAATACAGAAGAATGAACATCATTAACTTTCCTCCTCCCTATTCTGTAATTACTGTTAACCAGTTCTATTATCTTGTTAATGAATATATTCTCAACTGACCCTTTACACTTGAGTCCTCCTTTGAAACAATCGAGAATATTATTTAAAAATTCCCTAATTATACACAATGCGTCAACCAATATGTCTTATAAAAAGGAATAAGAAATTGTAGGTCAAGCATTCGAAAATTCTTCTCCTTTTGTGTTCGTCTTGTACTCGAAATATTAAAGATGTTAAATTCATTTTAATGAATTTAGTGAACACCTAAACTTCCAAGCTTTTTGGCATATATATATATATATATATATATATATATATATATATATATATACTAGTCTGTGTGTGTGTGTGTGTGTGTGTGTGTGTGTAAATGGTCACAGAAGAAACTAGAGAGGCACTCAGTGAAGCGTATCTCCCCTACAAGGACACCGTAATTTCCAAACCACACTTCATAATGGGTTTGGTTTCCTCATCACTGGTTAGGTTTCACAAAAAATGTTTTCCGGATTTGGCATCTGTAATACGATCTGGTTCGGTCCCAAAAATTAACCTATTGTTTCCTGGGACATGGGCTAGCCTGTCTACCCACAGAATTCGGTCCAAATTTCTCTTTAAGTTTTTGAGTAATCCTGCGAACAGACAAACAAGCAAACTAACAAACAAACCGGGATGAAAACATACTCTCCTTGTCGGAGACTATGAAATCAGGGACAGTAAGTGCTTTCGTTTATTACATTTTTAGATATAGTAGCATATAAGACCTCCACCCTCAGGTCTCCATTTCACTGTCTGAAGATGTAATATACGAACGTACAGTCACTGTCACAACTATTATCCCCTAAAATGACCAACATATTAGGGAGGGAGTGAAGCACTCGACACACGGATGTATTTATACTATGAAGTGTTGGCAGCCCTGATGGATGATATAATTGCCAATTATACCTACAGGGATGTGGACTTCGTTGTACTCGTATTTGTATTCATAATCACCATAAATATTTAATGTGGCGATATGAAACTAGTATGCGAGTTCCTTTTCATTAAGCATTCGTGGAAAACCATTAAAATGTCATTATATGATGGTATTTCAAAAATTAATACCAAATCACTTGTGCCGTTTTATAATCCCCCAAACACCCTAGATATTTACTTTGATTATTGTCTACAGCTGGATACACAGACTATACCTTGGAGACCAGTATCATGAACTATATAATAGGGGAATACTGGAAGGTCCTACATTCATCATTCTAGAGAGATCAGTGCAAAGATCATAATTCTGGAAGCGCTCGAGAGATTCACATGTGGACAGAACTCAAAACATGGGCGGAAATGACGTATGTAGACCCTGTTATTTGTATGCTTTATCGTAATTTGTTACAAAAGCTGTTTCATGAGAACAACACTACATGTAGGTTTCCAAAATGTTGCACGACATTAATAAGGTAATTATAAGGAATACCTATGATTTATGACCTCCAGCATAATCTTTACTACCATTTACTGTATATTGTGCTTACATCAGTACTCTGTTTATCCTCCGTTATCATCAACAACGGCCTGGAGTCTATGAGGCATAGAGTCAACAAGGCGTTGTGTAAGGTTCTCGTCGCTTCTGTAAGTCTCCCACAACTCATCCACCGAGTTCATAAGGGCATCGTATCAGCGAGGTAAACCCTGCAAGTATGACTGCCATACAAGTCGCAATACAATTTTCATACGTTTCGAATCATTGCTCATAACGCGTCATGTAAAATCGAAGCATACCAGCTGACCAGAAGTATGTATGGTCGTGAGTGCAAAATATTTCACCGGGTTTCATTTTACATCTAAGAGGAAGATAAATGTGACCGCGAATCCACCGTACTTACTGTCTCTAGTTTCATTTTTCCTGTTTTCATTTACATGCATTTCTTCACGGTGAAGTAGTGTTTTTGCATATACAGTATATTCACATTATTTATTTTTTATTGTCCGAGTGAATTCTTTCACGACCAATGGAAGTTTGCTTTTATTAAAATACCACAAGAGAGCTGGTAATATGTTTTATTCTGTGTGTGTGTGTGTGTGTGTGTGTGTGTGTGTGTGTGTGTGTGTGTCCACCATTTCTCCCATACATCAGTATTCATGGCGAGGCTGACGACCTGTTTCAGTGAGGCAGGGCCAAGGAGGACGCTGTTGCTGGATGCAGTAAGTCTTGATTGAAAATGAAAGACGCATGGCAGAAGAGACCTCCCCGGCCAAATATAACCTTTCTCCTTCATGTCTGCATGCCCGTCACAACATTCAGTACGAATTCGCTTTCCCCCTGAATGACAAACACATTAAAATTCATGGAGGCTGAAATCACCAAGCTTTCTCAGTGAGAAGCAATTTGTGTATGCTGCAAGCGGGCACGGCTCAAGGGTTGTATGTTTCGGAAAAAGAAAATGTAAAATCAGTGCCGGATTTTACTCGTAATCTGGAAATAACGTGCAAAAACTGATTAGGTTTATATAAACATCAAATATATTCTTTGTACTCCAATTTTCGAATATACTTGTATTTAGAAAAAATAAAACGCACTTTTATTATTACATTAATCCTTTAGAACAACAGCTCATACTTTTAGTAGGGAAATAACGAGTAATATTAAAGTTTATCATTTATGGCAGCGGTAAATAAATTCTTTATATTCCAGTTTTTTATACACCTAAATTCTCTAATTTTTTTACCCACATTCACTCGAAACAAGCACTCATTGGTTGTTAATTTGGGCCGTAGCAAAGAAGGATATTCTTTGAACAATATTTTATTTACCGTTCCTTCTTCTGCCACTAAAGGGAACACATATTTATCATGTAATCTCTGGTTCAAGAACCCCTTTAAAAAGTTTTAAACTGATACTTGACGTCTAAATGTGATTCTTTCAATAAAACTGCAGGTTAAATTTTCAATTAACCATCTCACAGATGGGGAAACTCTTGATGCTCTCTTCCAGCAAAGTCGTGTTTTTTTTTTATTTTTTTTTTTTTCAGTTGTGAGGGAGGCATGTCAGCCTAAGAGTGCTAATACAAAGACCATTAGCCCCCTTATGGTTGGAACAAGTCTAGTATTAAGTTTTAGCTAACAACAAATCATTCTTTTCAGATGAGTGATTCATTGGATCCTAAGAATGTTATTGTCACAGCAAGCTTATAGAAATTAAAAATGCTTGTAACGTGATTTAGTTACTCGGATATTAGAAAAGTGAATTCACTTAGGTACTATGAGTCTCGTACTGTAGTTAAAAGAGAGGAAAAGAGAAGTAACTAAGGAAAATAAGGTATCAAATTAACGACCATATATCTTTTTATAATAAATGTCCTCTTTTCAGACCACGTGTTCCATTTTGTTTCAGGGCTTTCAAACTGGTGAAATGAATATCATAAATAACTGCAGTCGGACATACGCCTAGTTGTCTCGGATATAATGTTTTTATTTTTATTTCATTCATACAAAGTTCAATTTTATTTTTTTGATCTTGAATGGTTAGGTACAGCCTTCAAAAGCCTGTCCATTACCAGAGATTTTCCCTAAGCTGAATAAAAACCGCCTGCAGGTAACAAGGATAAGCTGTAATAAATAGGTCATTGCAACGAGGTACTTAAACAAACATGCTTACCTCCCAGCCTCCAGGAGCCTTTGCCATTTCGTGACTTCCAGACTCACCAAGTGACCATTATGTATAACTCTACCGCCAGATGCAGTCCACATAAACACATGACTCGGTAGGCCTTGGTAATACGAAAACATACTAGTCACTGCATCGCATCCTGACACGGGATTAACGAGAAACTGGTGGCGGCTTACACAAATTAATATTTTAAAAATGACTACACAATGATCTGATTAATGACCCGTGTCTGTTCCAAGTGAGCTAAGTTCTTTGTCGGTGTATGGGCGGAATGTTACAACTAGTGATCGTATACACAATTATAGGAAAGCTCTAAAAGAACCTTACTCCTAACTTGAACCTCAGAATATGATAGTGCTGTGTAACGCTTGTAGGTGGCATTGGCGACGAAGTTTGTCGTGTACACAACAGAATACACGTTTGAGGATTATACTTCTCGCCACGACCATACTTCGGATGTCGCCATTTTAGCCACTGTGTACCTGAAAAATAATTGTTCATAACTCGTGAAACCGCATAAGATGCATGCACATGACAAATAATATAGCACTGAATGGATCTATATAAGGGATCTATGGTTATATTTCTTTCAATAAATGGTGTGAGACGAAGTGACTTTTTCTCATCTGCACCTGATATTTAAAGAGGAATACACGGTCAGGCTTTTACACTATTGTGCTGTTTGTGGTAAAGCTAAACACACACACCGACTCGGAATATGTGTCTCCGATTCCCAAATGAAAAAATGTCGGTAAGTTCTGTTATGTGCTCTTAATGTATGGTTAACAGCCATTAGACCCGGAATGACATAATCTTGAGTAGGTCTTCCCGGGAACTGGGAGTATAACATACGGATTTTAGTTCTCATTTTTACATCCTTTGCATTCCTGGTTTGTTGTTGTTGTTTTGTGTGTGTGTGTGTGTGTGTGTGTGTGTTCATGTGTGGTGTAGAATATGTTATTTTGCTGCTTAGGCATTACCTTCCGCACTTCCATCTAAACGAAGTCGTCTGGCGTTAACTGGAACTGAATTCTATAGTTCCCAGACTACTAATGGGTTAATAACGACAGTATTAACAAACTCAGGCGCATATAACTCACTCCCTGTTAAATTAAATAATCTGGCATTAGCTGGAAAGAAATATTAAACTTGTCTTGACCATGGAATTAAATCGAAAAGAATCTCAGAATGCAACTTAAACACAAGAACTGCAGTAAACTGTACAATAAGTACAAACTTCTTAAATCATAAATACCATTTAAACAAAAGTTTGAGTTCAGGACAAGCAGTTCACGAAACTGTGAAGCTGGGTATTCATCTCATGGTGGGAGCACCTCCATTGTTTTTTACCAGTTATCGCCAGATTGTTTTATTTGGGTGAAAGCAAGTCACAGAATCCTGTTAATGTTGAAAGTCGTGTCTTGCATTATGCTGAACATTACCGAAGCCGAATATGTAGGGCAGTGAAAGTCCAAGATGGAAAACGGGGTGTGCGAGGAATAACTCACTTTCCATGAATACATTTCCCCTTGCTTTCCTCAATCAGTGCGCAGATGGAGCAAGCAGCATCAAAAGGCCTCCAGAAACGTTCCCGCTTATGAGGTGGGAACTGAGTGGGTCATCTCTAGCAGTGGCAAAATTAGTGACAGAATGGAGATATTTTAGGTTAGCGTTCGTCAATGAATGGAGATTGTGTGTGTGTGTGTGTGTGTGTCTGTAGGTGAATGATGATACGCTGTGTTTGTATGCAGAGATAAATAATTTTGTTTTATTTGTTGATCAATGAGGATACTTTGTGTCTGTGTGCATGAATGAATGACGATATTTTGTGTTTGTGTGAGTGAGAATATTTTACTGTTTTACACTTTTGTGCGTAAATAAATGCCAATGTTTTGTGATTATGACGTATATGAATAAGGATATTTTGTGCTTTTGTGGGTAGATGAATGAAGATCTTTTGCGTTTGCGTGCGTAGAAAATGAGGATTCTTTGTACTTGGTGTGCTTATAAAAGTTGGATATTTTGCTTGTGTTAGTAGATTGACGTGAATATTATATTTCTGTGCGTAAAAATGGATGAGGATTTTGGTTTTTCTGCGTTTTATTTTGTATCTCTGAAAGCATTGCTTTATGATATGACTGTCTATTGGATGGATATGTACATTGGAGAAATGAACGTCGATAAACATCATTACACTAATAACTAAACAGCAAGTAATGACTTTCAAAACCAATTAGCCAATGCAGTTTTCGGAGTTAAACAAACCTCTCAGAATACAATGAGAGAGAGAGAGAGAGAGAGAGAGAGAGAGAGAGAGAGAGATTTCGCAGTTGTACAGTCTGAGATGCAACTATTAATACCATTTTTGTCATAAGATTTATTAACAGCTGGTGAACCACAGCCAAAGTGTAGACAAATGACCGTCACGGATGGCTCAGAATATCCGCAATGGGCAGTGTTGTCTTAGATTGTGAGTGTGCATGTGCGTACATTTATGCATATGTTGTGTGTGTATGTAATTCACCGGGTCGGTCAGGATCACTTGATGGTCGTGATGGTCAGCTTTTACCCTCCCGGAAGGGAGCTGAGTGTGTGTGTGTGTGTGTGTGTGTGTGTGTGTGTGTGTGTGTGTGTGAGTAATTGCATTAGTGTGTGCTACCCATGTAGGCTACTGTATATGTGAGGGTGAATAACTGTGTGTATGTGTATGTTTCCAAATGCGTATGAATGAGTTTAACTGTGTACACGCGTGTTTGTAAATGCGTATGTGAGTGAGACTAACTTTTTACTTCTATGCTTTGCAAATGTGTAAGTGTATATTAATAACTATTTCTACGTTTTATGAATGAATATGAGTGTAATCAACTGCGATTACTCGTATGTTTTGCTAATGCTGAAAAGAATATCAATAACTGTGTGTGTACGTGTTTGTGAACGAATATGTGAGTGTGGCTGTTGTAGCCCTGGGTTCTTTTGACACGCGAACCGGGTAGACTGTAGCCTGAATGTTGCTTTCTCCCACAGTCCATCATCCTTCCTTCAGTGGAGAGGTAATCTAATGAAGAACGTTTGTGTAACTGCTCTGGTTTTTGACATGGCAGTACATGAGTATGTTTGTGAATTCGTATGTGACAAAGTATGTGTCTGCAAATGTTTTTGAAATCCAGCATAAAAATTCAGGCTGAAAATCCTATAGTCTGTCAGTATATCACTCATTGTAATCGTCAGCATTACCTACACCTGATCACAACCTTCTGATGCAAAATAACAATCATCATAGGTTCGACGTCTATTTTATTACCATTATAACGTCAGTCGAACTCTTCGGATCTTGTGGGATAAGAAACTGTCACAAGGTCTCTTATTCCTTTCAGTCCAACGACATTTTTTGAGTTTTATTTCTTTTACCACCAGATGATTCTACTCACTTGGTTTGCCTTAAAATGAAGGTGGTAATAGAGGCTACAGTCAATCTCTCCTGTTCACTTACCTCCTTCGGTGTAATGGCGAATTTTGTATTTTTGCCACATGATGACTGTAAACATTTGAGAGATTCGTCTGGCAGTGAAGAGGTAAATGAAAATTATACATGATTTCTCTGGTTTGCAAAGTATCGTTTGATTTATATAAAAAAAAAAAAATGTTGGTTTCATGAATTATGTAAAAAAAAAAAAATGCATTATGGGAGTGCAAAGATTATAACAGGAATATCCCAGTGACATTTCTGGAGAGGACAGGCTGTCGCCATTAGAAAATGCGAGAAGTGGATACAAAACAATTTAGTGTCAAAGCCCTATTGTAAGTGTGATTTTTATCCAGAGGAAGAGCAAACTAAGGACACTGCTGACTTTCTTCAAGTCTCTTGTTATTCGTGCCAAAATAAATCCAAGGCACAAGAAAAAATTGTTCGTAAGGGTGTTTGGGAATACAGCCTCTGGTGACGAAATATAAGGCGCTTTGAATATCATGGGATTATAAACAGTAAACTCTTCATATGAAGGAAATAGGCTCAAGAACTGAAAAGTTGATAATTAGAATTATTCACTAGATTTGGCTGGATTTGTAATCTATGCAGCTATAAATAGAGACGGCACTAATGTACCAGTATAACTAGACATGTGTATACCAAGATGAAGGCTTAGCTTTATACTTATCAACTACACAAGCGTCATTAAAGGTAGAATATATATCCATCCATCCATCCATCATCCAGTCCTACGTTGCCCTATGAGGAGAGTAGGAGCCCGAGGCTAGACAGCTGGTTCTGACATTTAAGATGAGAGTGACCAGCCTCACTCATCCCTGAGTGCCATAACGTGAGCAATAAACCCCAACCATCCCTTGGATATAAACCTTCACCGGCTCAATCCGATTGGAGCGCAATAATTACCCACTAAACCACCAGGCGCCAAAATTTGGTTATATGGTTACCACCCAGCGAAGTAAATGGTTTCCTGGTATACAGGAAACCATGTGGATTGTCATTCAGTGTAGGGTCATCCACAGGCAGAAGGAAGAGGAAAGAAAGAAGGAAAGAAAGACAGAAGAGGGAGTGTAAAGTCACCCGTAGGCAGAGGGACGAGGAAAGACTGAAGGAAAGAAAGACAGAAGAGGATGGAAGGAAAGAAGGATGGAGGAAAAGGGCAGACACCTGACAGCAGCACTTCATTGAATGAGTGGATGGTGAGCGGCCCCACCTACCACAAGAATATATATTATATATATATATAGATAGATAGATAGATAGATAGATAGATAAAGATATTCAGTGTATATATACAGTATATATAAATATAGATAGATAGAGAGAGAGATAGAAAGATATAGATAATGATATACATATACAGTATATAGATATATATATATATATATATATATATATATATATATATATATATATATATACTCATCTCATCTCATCAGCCACTGCAGGACCGCCTATCCCGACCGAAGCGAGGACAATAGAGCCAATGTATCTCTACCAAGTGGCTTGGGCTGTCTAGTAGAGATTGTATGTAGGGTGAGATGTGCTTGTAAGTGTAATTGTAGTGTTGGAGTGGCTTTGGATGTGTGTGTAGTCTGTGAATCAAGTGTAATCGGCCCGCGCAAGCCGACTGGGTGCAAGCATGCTTTATAGTATGCAGCACTAGTTCAACCACAGCACGCCTTCTGTCCGCCAATGCAGTACGTGGCCAGAAGAACGCTTCCAAAGTTTATTACCTTGGCGGGGAGCGAACCCTCGTTCTTCAGTGTAAGAAAACGCACACTTTACCACTGTACCACAAAGGTTCCATATATTACACACACACACACACACACACATATATATATATATATATATATATATATATATATACGCTAAGTCCAAATCTTCCGATAGACTAACACACGTAACAATCAAATTTACATCAGTCACCAACCATACTATGGGTGAATAAGGGCACTGAGGAAACAAACCTCCCCCTAGACTCTGGCTGGTCTGTTAATCGAACTAAGTTTTTTCCAGCCATAGGTTGGATGTGCTTACCATTGCACCACCAGCCCCACGCGAGGTGAGGAGGTGAGAGAGGAGGGGAGGTAAGGAAGGATGAGGTTGGGAAGGAAGAGAGGAACAGCCGGATTCCCTGTAGTATTCTTGTTACTGTCAAGGGAATCAACCGTTTAAACATGAGTATTCTCGCTTTTACTGAATCCAGACGAACAGGCACTGCTATTCCATCGCAGCCATCACTTCCGTCGTATATAAAACGTAACATTTCATGAATAAGGATCTTTTTTTTTTTTCTTGTCGGGGAGTGGGGACCATCTATTTGAGCAAAGCCTCAGTATGACCTACACAAGAATCTTTTTCTTGCTCTTTTTTTTAACCCAACTACTCATTTTCATGGTTAAGATACTGCCATTTTGACGGACAGAAAGACATAAAAAAAAACTCCACTTCCTGAAGACAAATGGAATTAATTCGCTCTTCGCCACCGTCTATTGGGAGTCAGGCCTGGATACGATCTAAGCAAGAGCTTCTTTCTCTCTGTCTCTCTCTCTCTCTCTCTCTCTCTCTCTCTCTCTCTCTTTCTTTTCCCCAACCTTTTACCAACAGCTACATCCCGGCGAAGCCCCTGCTTCCGTCATCAAAGCAAAGTTTTCACCGAATCAGAGGTTAATTAGTCATCGTTTGAAGCTCGGCAGCACAAGGTAATCCAATAGCTTATGAATCTGAAATGAACCGGGGGATGCGATGGAGTAGGAAGGAAGGATGGGAAGTGGGATAGAGGGAGGGAGGGGGTGGATGTGAGGGATGGGAAATGGAGGTGAGGAGGGGGAAATGGGAGTGAAAAAGGAGAAATGAGAGTGGTGTCGTGAACGTGAGGGTGTGGGAGGGGAAGTGAGGGTGATGGAGGGGAAGAGGGGATAAGGGCAAGGAAGTGGGAGTGAAGGCTAGGAAGCAGGATGAATGTGGGAAGTGAGGGTGCAGGAGGGAGTGAGGGAGTGGGTTTGCAGAAGTAGGGCAGACTGGGAGTCTTGGGAGGGGGAGCGGGCTAGTGTGATTGGGGAAAAAGGACCGGGGACAGAGAGACACGGTGGAAAGGATGGGCTTTTCTCTCTCTCTCGCTTGCTTTTCACTGTTTTTATAACAAGAATTCAACCCAATTTTCCCTCGATCATCGTTAATGAATGTCGATCTATAATTAAATTTCCCGCATTTGGTGCATCCATTATTATAAAAACAGGTCGTTTCCTATAAAAAAAAAAAAAAAAAAAAAAAAAAACTGCCGTATCCCTACAAAATTTACTCTCTGCTATACACTCCTTTTCTTTTTACGGTGAATACATTCATCTACCCAACTTCACCCAAGTTACGTAACTTTGTGTTTTATTCATGCTACCTCCAGGCACTTTAACCGAATTACAGTAAGTACAGTTTGTTCGAACCACTGTCAGATACATCGTTCACTAACCCTTTAACTACAAGAAGTCTATTGTTAAATGAAAATATCGCCTGGAGATAGTAAGAATAAACTATTTACGGTCATCACCGGATTTTAGGGCTTCACCTAAAACCAGATCGGGTCCTCGCATAAAAAGGGAGAAAGAAAAAAGAAAACAAAAAATAAATACTCGAACAAACATTTTTTCCTAATGGAGGCAATCGTTTTAAAGGCTTATGGGACCCCTATAAAACTCATTAGCGGCGGCGTAATGAAAATCCGGTTTTTATTTTCTAATCTTATTTATTTTTTATTTATTTCCCGCCAAATAGTATAATCAGGGATCTGCTTTCATCAGGATGCCACGTAAGGCACACTAACCCCGCCATGTTAAGTTCCCCTCACTCCGATGACGTAGGTTAATGGTTTATTCTTGCTACAACCAGATGACTTTATTCACCTTAAGAAGGCAAATTAATTTCCTCTAATCTAGTGGCGTATTTTATTGATTTATTCTTTCTGACACCAGGTGATTTTATTCAAGTTAAGGAGGGATTCAATAGGTCAGGATGTTGGTGAAGGCAATATCCGTTCGGAAAAGTTTTAAAAGTCTTTCCAAATCTTATTAAAATCGTTTGCCTGCAGCACTAATAATATGAAGAAGAATCATTGCCAGACTGGTGGCATTAATCCATTTTTGTATTATCTACTTTCTCATTATATTTAGGCGAATTTTGACAGCTTAGGGAAGGTTTTCCATACTGGAAGAGTTGAATAAAGCCATCATCAATCCCATCAGTACGAGAGGCCATTCCCAAGTTGGTCTAAATCGCTTGAGATTAACAAGAATATGAAAAAAAAAAAAAAGTCAGTGCATTCAAGGGTTAACTCCTCCATCCAATGACGCATATTTTTGCATTTAATTCCTGTTACAACTTGGCGATTTTTTTCAACTTAGACAGTCGTCTAGGAGATAAATGATTCATGAAGGCAATATCTAACGTCTCCAATTCGACAAGACATTTGATAACTGAAAAAGGTCCGGTTGAAGCAATAATATAATATAAAATACGCTGTCGGAGTGAAGTGCATAACTGTAGGTGAGGGATTTAATCTAGGGAGGGGAGGTTGCACGCACGTGGGATGATCGTGAGTGAAAACCATGAATATATTTTATCAGCGGTTTATGAATTATGTATCCGTCAGGCTCGCATTTTAAATCAGGCTTTGGTTGAAGTTTAATAAGTTGCTATTTTTCTTTATACCTAGCCAAGTAGTCATATTGTCTCAAACGCTCAGGCCCGTGACTCATCTTCAGCTGAATGAACTCGCCTTGCGCTAGTTGGAATAGAATAATATCGTTGTCTGAACCATTAGTGGGATAATGTTACCAACATAAATACTTCAGATTCCTATGCTAATTCTCAGCTGAATAAAATAGCCTGACGTCAGCTACAGTTGGGTAACTGAGTTGTTTCGAAAGAGTTAATGGTGCCAGAATTAACACTTCCAGTCTATTAGGGTTCACTCTCAGCTGATTTAATTCGTCTAGCGCTAGCTGATAAAAAGTAATATAGTGTAGTTGTTCCGACCATGAAAAGTCTAACAGTACCAGTGTCAACACTCAGAGGCTCCTGGCTCCCTGTTTCCCAGTCAAAGTCAGGTCAGTGCTAGGAAATTTTGACAACCGGTTACATACATGAAAATATTACATGCAAAACAATGGCGCTCTGGAGGTATGAGGTTCATCTCCCTCCCGGTGCCTGTCCCATGTCAAGGGTTTGAACTCTAAACAGCAGCGGGCATCTAAAATGTGTCCTGTTAGTACAGTATGTCCTTTCTTATGCATTTTCTTGGAACATGTCCATTCATAGAGTTTACATTTACGGATTCAGACACACACACACACACACACACACACACACACACACACACACACACACACACACACACACACACACACACACACACACACACACACACACACACACACACACACACACGCACGCACGCACGCACGCACGCACGCACGCAAGCACGCGCGCGCGCACACACACACACACACACACACACACACACACACACACACACAAAGTATAGCCAACACAAAGCGTCTATTTTCACATCCATGATTTTGGTGCCACTACAGACAGCGATTCCCATTCGTTAAGCGCCAGGATAAGGATGGATTAATTCTTGATATGGCACTCCTTCAGGATAGTATTGATTTATTCAGAATCTTGTTAGTCATATTTCAACCTTTCTGTTAACTCGTTTAGTTCTGTGGGGTATAATTTTCTTTTTTCTTGATATTCGTCTTAAGATTGAATTTTGTAACTGGGAGGATTAGATATAGCCTTTATGACCTTTTCTCTAGAAAGAGACTCTACTAAAGTTTACGAAATGTTTGGAAGTATTAAGAGAAAATTATGAGACTGAAGTATAATCGGAAAGATGAAGAATTAAACCTCTCATGGTACTGGCTTATCTTGCTTTTTCTTTCTAGCAACCGCCAGACGAGTTACTGAGAATAAGTCATGCGAACCTGAGAATGATAATAATGGCATCACTTACCTTATAACGGGACAACATTATTATTCTGTTCTAGGTAACCACAGACTCTTTGAGTCAACTGAATGAATCATAGGAGGCTGAGGGTGAATAAATGATGATGGTTTGGTAAAATAATTAAAATAAATGAAAAAATAACAGAACGGGTACAAGTACACGTGAATGCGAATTTTGCTGATAAAATGTCGGATGAATACGTTGTCGTTGATTAAAGAGATGACTATCATAGGAAATTGGCTTTGTCCATTTTTTCAGTATAACTGAAATGAAATCTTCAGTTATAGAAAAGAGTGAATGTGACGAGATTTTGCCCCAGTATTCTCTGACTCTTACATTTGCAGCCTGAGCACTGTGCTAAATTCTCTTTTGTATTAAGCTTACGCAAAGTTTTACATCCACTGAGAAAAAATGAAAAATGTCGTATAAGATAAGCATGAAGGAATTTCTCGGAATAAAACTGTCGACGTTAGCTTCGATAGCCAAAGGACATCATTTAATAAGGCAGAAACAGATTATTTTATTCAGCTAAAGGGAAATCTCTTAGAGTGTTGGAGTTAATAACACTATACTTAACTTACCATGTTTCTCGTCTTCCCTGAGCTGAGTACACGTCTGGTGGTAGGAAGAATAAGAATATACAGTAAGGTATAATACTGAAGGGGTTAAAACTGTTAGAAAGAGGTATCGAATATTCTTTCCTATTCTGAAAAAAAAAAAAAAGGCAAATCTCCCTCTGTAAATTTCTCTTATTTTTCCAAGGCGGATTCAGGCTGTGTTTGTTTTTTCGGCTTGTTTGTTTGCTTTTGTGTGTGTGTGTGTGTGTGTGTGTGTGTGTGTGTGTGTGTGTGTGTGTGTGTGTGTGTGTGTGAAAATATGAGTGTGTGCATGCTGGTGTGGTGGACGTGCATAACGAGTGTATCGCCACACCAGCACACTCTAATTAGCAGTTAAGTCTTCTCCACCCACCTCGTGTAATGAACCAACCTGGCGGAAAGGTCACGCGCCTCCTCCTGCCTCCACCTCAAGGTAACTGGCTGAGGGATGTGAGGTAAGGTAACACAGGTGAAGGTAACATTGGTGAGGTGAGGTACGGTTACAAGGTATGAGATAGAATGGTGAGTCGGCAGAGCTGAGGTGAGGTCAGGCAATAAAGGCGATGTGGCAAGAGGTGAAGTGGCGGGTAAGGAGGCATAGGTGGAGATAAGTAAGTGGTAACATAAGTAAAGTAAGATAAGACACTAAGGCGTAAGGTAATAGATAACGTAACAGTGGTAAGATGACGTTTGTAACAGCGTGCAAATTAGATGTTAAGGAACCACGAATGAGGTAACAGGTAAGGTAATCAAGATGACGTGAGGGAAGGTAATAAAAGTAACATGATGAAGGATAGCAAGGTAACGGAGGTGTGGTAACAAGGTGAGGTAATGAAAGTGAGGCAATAAGATATGGTAAATGAGATAATGGATGGTGTAATACGTGAGGTAACAGGCGGGGTAAAAGATGAAATAACAGGTGAGGTAACAAGGTGAGATAAAAGAAGTGTGATATCAGGTGTGGTAAGAAGGTGCGAGAAAAGAAGGAAGGTAATAAGTGTGGTAAGAAGGTGAGAGAAAAGAAGTGAGGTGACAGGTGTGGTAAGAAAGTGGGAGAAAAGGAGTGAGGTAACAAGAAGGTTAAAAAAAAGGAGTGAGGTAACAAGAAGGTTAAAAAAAAGGAGTGAGGTAACAGTTGTGGTAAGAAGGCGAGAGAAAAGAAGTGAGGTAATAAGTGTGGTAAGAAGGTGCGAGAAAAGGAGTGAGGTAACAGGTGTGGTAAGAAGGTGAGAGAAAAGAACAGTGGTAACAGGTGGTGTGGGAGATGAGGTAACAGGGGTGAGGTAACAAGATGAAATAAATAATAAATAATATTCACGATTAACCCCTTAACTACGAAGAATAATCTGTTTTACACAAAATCCCAGCAAACGAATTAATTCACGTTGCGAATGTCGCCTAAGATCAAAGGTGACAATAATTAATCATTAAAATTCATAAACTCCATTAGTCCATTACCACGAAGATGAATTTTCTGGATTTATTTTATCTGCTATCAGACGACTTTAAGCGGCTGAAGATGGACATCGACTGCATCACATGTTCAGAGGGAAAACGATAGTTTTGCATAAGTTTTCGGTATCATAAACATACACAGATGCATAAATATGTACCGCACAGAGACAGACTACAATAAATGCTTCTAAAGCTGAATGGGTATGTGCTTGTAATGAAAAGGATGCTTGGTGTAATACTGACATGAGAACTGAGAGAGGACGGTGTGATTATACGACGTGTATGAAAATTCATTTATTTGGGGAAGAAAGAACTAAGTACTAGAAGTCTGCAAACTGATTCCTCTAGGAAAAACTAAACAACAGAGAGAGAGAGAGAGAGAGAGATGAAAGATTCGTTCACTTGAAAATGTTCGATACCATACCCTTTAAAAGACTGCAGTCATGGGCAGAGGGAATTAAAGACTGAGGAAGACAGTTCCAGAATTGATATGTTGCATTATAACGGACTGATAACACCGATTAACTCCTGCATTAAAGAGCTTAACGGAAAAACAAAGTAAACTTGTTGCCAGACGAGTACTACGCGTCAGCATTAATGGAAGAAGGATAAAAGCAGACAGTTCATAAATGCAGTGGCAATTGAAACAGCGATAAAGATGCAACACTGAGGCGTAGAAACAAGTGCTGAAAAGAGTTAGTAGGAAGAGGAAGTTGATAAAATGAAAGGTCATTGATTCCACCCTGTCTAGACTAGTAAATGGTGAGCTTCCCTCACCTCTCCTTCCTTACACACACGTGAGTTGAACTTCCCATAGGGGTGAATAAGGCCTCATTACAAATTCAAGAGCTGTGCAGGGGTCAAATACAATAAACTTCTATACGGCTGACGTCCTAGCATACTCAACCAACTGGAAGCAGAAATTGTGAGAAGTATAGAAATGAAGGGTGAAAGAGGTGCTCATAATGAAAGGAAACCAGACAGAAAGAGCGGCAGATGAAAATGAACAGAAGACAAAAATGGTTTGGATTGGTGATTCGTAATGTATTTTGACAATCTGTGGAAAACCTACAAGGAGTGGTTTGTTAGGAGTGAGCTAAGTAAGGAATGCTAAGTAGTGGATTAGATGGATACAAGAAAGTTGATGGAAAAAATATATATATATATGAGAGCAAGGAGTGCGTAAAACTATTAGAAAGGAGAAGTAAGGTAAATGGAAAAGTTATAAGACTGATAAAATGTATTTGATGATTAGAAACTAACTGGAAACAGGCGCATAAAATGTATGAATGATTTTGAAAAGTTGAAAGATGTAAGAGAAAAAAATGGTAACAAATCAAATTTACTTTTCAAATTATATATATATATATATATATATATATATATATATATATATATATATATATATATATATATATATATATATATATATATACAGTAGAACCCCGGAATTTGTACACAATTCGTTCCTGGAGGCTGTACGAGTTGCGAATTGTTCGAAAACCAATTCATTTTTTTCCATAAGAAACAATGTAATTTGCATTAATCCGTTTTTTAGTATGGATGAAACAGTAGATTTCGCCATACTATAATGAATGGCAAGATCGGAGACACGGGTTCCACTTTCAAACTTTGCAATGAGTTTTGTTTTGTTTTGTTTTGTTTTTTCAGCTCAATTGTTGTTCTCACTGCTTTACTTTTAGCTCCAGCTGACTCACTAATCTCTTGGGGCCTATGATTATGTACAATTTTCTAACGAAAATACGTAATTCATCACAAAGTTTAATCGAGCCTGTATGACTGATGCATAGCTGGCGGAAGACAAAGCCAGACTGGCGACCATGCGGCACCTACGACACAGCATCACTTAGTGCGAATAACGAAAATTGGAGCGATTTTTGGGCGAAAAAGCTGTACGAAAACAGAGTTGTACGAGTGGAGAGGCGTACAAATTCCGGGGTTCCACTGTGTATATTTACGAAACGTTGCACAGGCAGTCATTGGCGATACATTAGCTGGCATTACCAGTTTCGTCCAGTCTGATGTCCTCTGCGGAAATATTGTGGACACTGCTGTGTTCCTGCAGTAACTATGTTGGTTGAAATATTGGTGACAGGTGTGTTGAGATCTTTTATGAATGTGTCTGCGAGAAAGAGATGGACAGACAGACAGCAGACTGATGTTTTCTAAAGGGTGGTTTGAACAGGTATGTTCTCGTGCAAAGGCGAAGCCACCAAGCCCTATGCGGGATAAGCAGGTAGTAAAAGAGCAGATGGAAGACAGTTTTGAAAAAAGAAATTATATATGGAACGACAAGACCAAACTGGTGGTAAAATGACTGGGTTAAGTGATGAACGAAGAAGGGATGTAATGAATGTAGTGTCTGAAGGTGTCAGAATGGTAGAAGTGGAAAATGCTGTGAGGGGGTTAAAAAATATAAAGACAACATGTGTGGTAATGCCGGCTGAGTAACCACAATCTGCCTGGCAGAACAAACATATCAAATGCATGCAAGCAATTGCCCCATCTGGGCCAACCCCTGCAGTAATCCGATGTTACCTTCAGGTGGACGGTGCCTCGCCACTGCAAAGTGCAAAGAAGAATTAGGGGAGTTGGTTCCTGAATAGGCTCCGCATTTGCGTATCTCCACCCAGTTAACAGAATAACAGGGACACCATTATAGACTCCACATCACTCCATCATTTTGTTGTTTGATTACAACCCTGCGTTGTAAATGGATTCCTTGGCCTGCAGGAACCATTAGTCTTGTCACTCAGCGTTGAGCCACCTCAGGTTGAAGAATGCAGTCCTAAGTGAGTTGATGATAGTCGCCACCACCTACTACTAAGCAACAGGTGTTAATGGGGTATAAGCAAAACTACAAAAATGCAGGGTATATAGCAAAATGAATTAAGCCAAAAAAATTACGACGAATACTAGTGGAGCTATGCAAGTATGTTCCCTTGGATAAAGTAAATAGGAACTATGTGAGTGCAACAATTGTCTAGAGATAAGTTATAAAGTATAAGGAAAAATATCGATAGTGTTAAAGTTTGTCAATATTTCTAAAGGAATGCAGGATGGTCTAATAATTAAATATATTAATAAATAAACTTTTCAAAGAGCTATTCGCAAAACTGGTAAACTCAATGAGTTCGCTTTGCTCAGTTAAACGATTTTAATTTTCATCGGTAATCTATGATCCTACAGAGCCCTTTCAAAAATTTTAATATGAACACAGAAAAAACGAGAAAACTGTTTTTTTTTTTTCTCTCTCTCTCTCTCTTATCCGGCCAAAGAACAAGTGTACTAAGTCTGATATGAATTGGTGAAGTGGCATGGCTCCTGAAGGAAATGTCTTTGGAAGAAAGTCGAAAGAAAAAAGAAACTGGGCAAACGTGATGTGGTCTGCCCAGCACAGTGGACATCATAAACAGAATGACATCCTTCAGGACTGATGAAGAGTGAATGAGGTAGTTTGTGACGGGGCAGATCTGTGAACCCAGTAATTATAGTAAGGCAGATAGGGCAGAAAGCATGTGAGAAAGACTGTAAAATATTTTTGACAATCATGATTCTGCTAAAAACAGAAGAAAATCAGCTTGGAGGGAATGTTGAGGACTTTACGTATTTAATATGCGGAATGTATGATGCTGAATCCTATAGGTAGTGCTTACGATGACGCAGTGTACATTAGAGTGGATGGATGTTTGATTGACTACCGTGATATGAGCGTCTCCACACTTGCTCAGTATATATATATATATATATATATATATATATATATATATATATATATATATATATATATATATATATATATATATATATATATATATATATATATATATATATATATCCAGGGTCCACATTGCAGTATTCACACTCTTAGTCGCTTTTCTCATATATCTCGCCCCTGTCACCTAAAAAAAACATAATAATTATTTAAGTTGTTGTAGAACAGTCGTGCACAGACGAAGGTGTCATCATGTCATTGCAATATTCATTACTTTGTTCTCATTCGCACACTGCTTTCAAGTTACTGGGGTTGTAAAATTATAGGATTTTCTGAGACTAGCTAAAGATTACCGAATTCATTTAGTTACAGCTCTGTTTAGGTTAGTTGTAAATATATAGGCTACCTGTAATCCCGGCCATTTATAATAAATAGTTTTCTTTTGTCTTCTCTGATATTTAAGAGAGAAAAGGGAGGACTTTCAACAGAAAACTAGCATCATTCCTCTCTCCCTCGCTTCTTGTTTTACAAGACAAACAAAAACCATTCCCTATTCTTATCTCTCAGCACTTCACTCACCACGCAACTGTTGTACTCATCTATCCCCTCAGTTCCTTACCCATCTCTTCTCTCAATTCTTACGTCTCCCGTGTTGCATACTTACTCCCTTTCCCTTCGCCATATTACATACTAGGAAACGATTTTTCTCTTCTCTCCCCTCAGCTTCTTACCGCTCAATCCTCGTTTTTCTTCCACTCCCTCAACGCACAGTCACTCTCCTCTCTAGTTGCAATTCCACATAAAATTCCTTGTCTTCCCCTCAGCTCTTTATCCAGTATTCCACTATTTTCTTTCCTCTTCACCAATGCTTATTTCTTTCTTTCTCTCGCCTGGCTGCCTCATGAAGTACGAAACTGTTGTACTTATCTCACTATTCAGCTCCTGTATCTCCTACCCCTCTTTACCCATGCATACCTCCTTTGATGCTAATTTGCTTCGTTTTTGTCCAGCTTCAAAGCTCCATGTCATCCCTTCGTGTCTTCTTCAAAGTCAAAACATAATAAGTAGGAAGAATGCTCATATTTATTGCATATTCTGCCCAATTACACCAAACTTAAACCGCTATCTCTGTCATGAATTTAGTTGTATCAAGTGGTTATTACTAAAACACAAAGCTAGTCACAAGTAAGTGTCATGAAAAGGATATGGAATCATTGTATTATATTATCCTGCCACCGAGCTATGGGAAATCAGACACTGAAGGACGAAAATCTCTGCAATATTAAGTGTCGACGAACTAGAGTTATGTTTCCCTACTTTTCGTCCCACACAACGAAGAACCCTGGGAATTGGCACAACAGACCCGCAGTTAACATTAAACTGCGAAACACCTAATTTGCATTTTGTTTCGGCTAATAGCAAACGATTTTACTTCTCGCAAGGGACATACAAGTCATCCCCCAAAAGTTTAAAATATATCAAGTTTAAGTCTTCCATCGAGAATAAAGCACTTCCCGCTTCATGTAACATTACTGAGGACGATTTTCTTCAATTCATAGAAACTCACCACAATCAAGGGGTTAATGACGGCTTTCAGTGCAAAAATCTCTCATCCCTGCTGTTTGTGATACTTTAGATTATTGTTTCTCAGCCAACGTAGAGTCATACAGATCTTACTTAACACATGAAAGGCTTGCAGAAGTTAAACCTTTTATCTTTGGAGTCCACGGACGCCATTGTTGTATTTACTGTTGCTAGCAGACAATTATTTTATTTTAGGAAGCATATCTCGTATCAAAATGGTGTTAACTTGTAAATACTACTATTTCCAAAGCTCTCCTCAGTCATATATATATACTGAAAGTACTAAATATATATATTTAAATATATGTATGTATATTTATATTTATATATGTATATTTATATTTATATGTAGAAAGAAAGAGAGAGGTGAAAAGATTAGTAAGAGAGAGTAAGAAGAGAGTGGATGAGGAATTTGGAAGGAATTTGAGTGTAAAGTGGAGGGACTGTAAGAAAATGTTCTGGAAAGAGGTGAAAGGAGTAAGACAGGGTGGAAGTGAAGTTAGCAGGGGAGTGAAAGATAAAAATGGTAGATTACTAGTGGAGAAGGGAGAAAAAGTGAGCAGATGGACAGAACACTTTAAGGAATTGTTGAACATAGAGGATGGAAGTAATGCGAGTATAAGTGGGTGGGGAATGGCTGGGAGAAGGAGGGAGGTAAGAAGACAGGAAGAAATCAGTAGGATAGAAGTTGTGGAAGCAATGAAGAAAGTTAAATCGGGGAAAGCCCCAGGAATTGATGGAGTGTGTGGTGAAATGCTGAAGCATGGGGGAGAGATAGTAGTAGAATGGATGTGGAAGATGTGCAGATTGGCCTGGGAGGAAGGTAGAGTCCCGGAGGATTGGAAGTCAGGTATAATTATGCCCTTGTACAAAGGAAAAGGGGAAAAAGAAGTGTGTGGTAATCATAGGGGCATTAGTCTTCTTAGTATAACAGGAAAAGTGTATGGTAGGATACTTATTGACAGAGTTAGAGAAAGAACAGAGAAATTAGTTGGAGAAGAACAAGGAGGCTTTAGGAAGGGAAGAGGTTGTGTAGATCAGATATTCATTCTTAGATCTTTAGTGGAAAAGAGTCTAGAGAAGGGAAAGAAGTTGTATGCGGCTTTCATGGATTTGGAGAAAGCATATGACAGGGTGGACAGACAAGGATTGTGGAGAGTGTTAAGAATATATGGAGTAGAGTAGATGGGAAGTTGTTGAATGCTGTGATGAGTATGTACGATGGTGCGAAGGCTGCAGTGCGTGTAGATGGTGAACTAAGTGAATTTTTCTCTTTGAAAGTTGGTTTGAAACAGGGATGTGTCATGTCTCCATGGTTGTTCAATCTGTACATGGATGGGGTAATAAAAGAGGTACAAGGTAGGGTAGTGGATGTTGGAGTGGCCCTGGTGAGAGAGGATAATGTTTGGAAACTCCCTGTACTGTTGTTTGCAGATGATACTGTGTTGTTGAATGAAGACGAAGGGGAGCTGCAAAGCTTGGTGGATGAGTTTGGGAGAGTGTGTAACAAACGGAATCTAAAGGTGAATGTAGGGAAGAGTAAAGTGATGGTCTTTGAGAGAGGTGAAGTCAGTGAATGTACAGCGAGGTTGGATGGTAAGGAATTGGAAAATGTGAGTACGTTTAAGTACTTGGGTAGTGTGATGAGTAAGGATGGAGGTTTGGAGGGTGAAGTGCGTGAAAGGGTACAGCAGGGAAGAAAGGTTGCTGGTTCTTTGAAAGCAGCGATAAGAAACAGGGAAGTGAGCATGGAAGTGAAAAAGTTACTACATGACAGTATTGTGATACCAACTCTAACGTACGGAAGTGAAGCTAGGACGTTGTTGGAAGGACACAAGTCAAGAGTGAGAGCAGTGGAAATTAGTTATTTAAGAGGAGCCTGTGGAGTCACATGGAGAGACAGGCTGACGAATAAGGATATAAAAGAGCGTTGTGGTGTGGATGTGGATGTGATAGGAAGCGTTATGAGGAACACACTGAGGTGGTTTGGCCATGTGGAGAGGATGGAGGGTGAAAGACTGACGAAGAGAGTGTATGTGAGTGAGGTGGGGGGGGCTGAGGGAGGGGCAGGCCGAGGATGAGATGGAGGGATGGGGTGGAGAGATATATGAGAGAGGGGTGTGTGAGTTGGGAGGAGGGCAGTGAGATGGCGGGGGACAGGGGGATTTGGAGGCGCTTTGTTTGTGGCCACCCCAAACGGGATTTTGGCGTCTGGCAATATATATATATATATATATATATATATATATATATATATATATATATATATATATATATATATATATATATACATACATATTTATAAATTTCATCGTGCTGAGGGGGATAAATGTAGCATTTAATTCTGGTGGACCAATCTTTCCCATCCAGGTATTTGAGTGCCATTAATGTCGATCGAGTATTGTAGTTTCTTCTGCAGTTTGCATGCCTATCAACTCTTGTTGGGATGAGAGAGAAACAGCATTTATGTACTAATCCCACCTCACATTTCCTCAACTTTACCCATTTTCATACTAATTGCTCCTCTCACTCCAACTTCCCTTTTCCTTACGTGGCTTCTTACGCGGTTAATCCGATTACAGATTAACATATTAAATGAGCCATTCACACGGAGGAACTTCCCATAATTATACTGTCTTAGCTGGGTGCTGTGTTCATGCACCTTGGAAACACACATGACAATATTAGTGAGCCTCCTCCAGGGGAACAATCAAACCTCTCCTCCTTGCCCGCCTGTGTGCGGACAGTCAGTCACCCAGTGGAATGGCTAAGAAACAGACGCACACACGCACGCACGCACGCGCGCACACACACACAGACACAGACACACACACACACACACACACACACACACACCACAGTTATGACCACAAAAGCAATTGTATAGGTACTCTGATGTCACAGTCACATCCATAAACATTATGGAGACACTTATGCGTCCCACTATCATTCACAGTCGTACCATGCCCACACAACGTTCTAGCTATGTCCACAAATATCACGTACTATACATATACGTTTAAGGTAGAATTATGTTCACAAGGATAACTGTATACTCATACAGGGCACAGTTATATTCACAGAGATTACATGCAGACACATACATAAGTTACACTATTACACTTACATGAGTTATATCTTCCCCGGCTTCATACACAAGCATACTAGCCACAGTTATGTCCACAACGATTACATACAGACACTTATATCCAAACGATTAATTGTTTACACACACATGAGCCACAGACACTCCATACACACAAATGAGCTGCAGTTATATGCACAAACAAGCGAAAGGGAAGAAAATTACCTATACCTATTTAGCGACTGGGACACATAAACAAGACACAAAGAAGCCCGAAAGTATGACATAAGTACACCCACTTCTCTTCTGAAGGGACTCATCAGATATACTGTAGACACGGGAGAGATCTGTAGTATTATCGAGGGGGCTGACT
Organism: Coenobita brevimanus; assembly: GCF_032717465.1. NCBI lineage: Eukaryota > Metazoa > Arthropoda > Malacostraca > Decapoda > Coenobitidae > Coenobita > Coenobita brevimanus. The sequence continues at coordinate 14,670,852 of NC_136976.1, read as the reverse complement.
GGAGTGGCAACGAATGTGATGAATAACGACAAACTCAGTGGGTAGTACACTAGAATTTTCGAAGAGGCACGTTGATGCGGCCACTCTGAAGGAATTTTTCAATATCGACAAGAGCCATGAGGCCCTATAGGGTCGCAAAGCACTTGTCCAAATGAAAGCCGTCTCTAAACAGCTATCACTACCTCGGCCACCACCGCCACTGTTACCATCAACACCACACCACCACCACCACCATCACAGCTACCACCACCATCACAGCTATCACCACCACCATCAGCAGCACAGCTACCATAAACACCATCAGCAGCACAGCTACCATAAACACCATCACCACCACAGCTACCACCAACACCACCATCATCAGCAGCACAGCTGCCACTAGTACCACCAACACCACCACAGCTACCACCATTACCATCATCATCCCAGCTACCACGACCACCACCACCACCACCTTCATCACGGCTACAACACCACCACCTCCACCAACATCACCACAGTTAACACCACCACTAGTGCTACCACCACCACAATCATCACAACTAAGACCACCATCACCACTGCCACTATAGCTATCATCACCACCACCATCATAACAGCTACCACCACAGCACTACCACTACACCCATCATTATCACATCTACTACCACCACAGTCATCATCACTTCTACTATCACCACCACCACCACCACCACCACCACCACAGTAGGAGAGTAGGTATCTGGGAGAACAAAAGGGAAAATGGTAGAAGTGGGTGGACGAGGGGAGAGGAAGAAGAAGAAAAAGGGAATGAGGAGCGAGAATGCAAAAAAAGATTTGAGGGCAAGAAAGAGGAAGGGGTGAAAGGGAGATGGAAAACAAAAGAAGAGGGTTGAAGAAGAAGAGAACGGAAGCGGAAAATACAAGGGGAGAGTGGAAGGGCAGGAGACCAGAGGAAGGGAAGAGGTATGGGAAGGAGAGGAAGAGGGGGATGAAAGGGTTGAAGGAAAGAAAGCAGGAAAAGTGGCGATGGCATGTAGAAAAAAAGTAAGAAGCCGAACAGAAGGAAAGGGAAGCAGGAAAAGTGATGATAGCAAGTACAGAAAAAGTAAGAAGCCGAACAGGAGGGTAAGAGGGAGAGAGCAAGGAAAGGAGAAAGAGAAGAGAGGACTAGAAGCAGAGAAAGTGAAGGAAGAAGGGAAGCAAAAGAAGATACGGTTACAGAAGAGGGGGGAAGAGGGAATATATGACGGGATGGGGAGAGGGGAGAGGGGGAGAGGGAAGCAGAGGGAGGAGAAAATGGGAGAGGAAGCAGAAGAGAAGGGAGAAAGAGGGGAGAAAAAGGGAAGTTGGCGGATTTAACTACCAGGAAGCCGGCTCGAGCAAAACCAGAGGAGAAAAGAGGAAGATGAAAAGAACTTGAAGGATAGGGAAGAGATGATGAAAATGAAGAAATGAACATGAGGAGGAGAAGGAGGAAAGGAGAGAAGATGAGGATGAAGAAGAGGGAGGAATAATAGAGGAGGAATATGAGAAATGGAAAAAGGAGATAAAAAAGCATGGACGAAGAAATGGAAACTTTAACTCCTACTCGACGACGTTTTTTCACATCTTCTTCTTGCTGTCTTCTAACAGTTTTATTCATCTTTGGACTGACGTCATGAACGGAGAGGTATGATAGAACCTTCATTAACCATCCCCTACCACGGTCCTCTCTTCAGCTCAGTAAAATCGCCTGTTCCAGTAAGAATATAAGAAAAAATCACGCTGTTGGGAGGAAAACGTTAATACGGATGAACGATGCTTAGGCGATAATGAGAGCTGATGGAAGAAAGAAAACTCTGTATGGAAATATTCTGACTTGTACATAGACAAATAGTTCTGCATATGTGGTTAATTATTGTCATCACGAAATTAACACCATCACACACGAAGGATATGACAATCGCAGAACACATAAACACACAAGCACAAAGCACAGATACAAGCACAAATTACCAAGTACACACACACACACACACACACACACACACACACACACACACACACACAAGCGCGCGCGCGCCATATCCCTAACATAATTTGGCAACATACATACTACGCTTCGCGGAGACCAAATCTCAGCCACTGTTTACCATCAAAAGAATACATTTTCATACTTTTATCCTTTGTGTGTATACCTACTATAAAGAATACATTTTAGGACTGAGTTAAAGGTAAAGTATGTGGGTTCGCCCTCCATCCAGTTTTGTGTAAGGTAATGCTTCCTTCAGGTGACTCTACTGTACACTGACAAGTCAAATATGTTCTTGAAGCCCAGGAGGCAGCTCAAGAAGCAATTTACAACACTGGATGGTAGCCATATAACCAATATAACCAGATGGATGTTTTGTGGTCTAGTGGCTTAAGGAGCCTCAACAAGATGCGTCCCATTATGGTTTACATACAGTAGATGGATAGAGTTTATTGCTTATGGAATGCCGCTCAGGGAAGAGCGACTAGTTATTTTTGCCTTCATTGTGTAGACTAAGTAGCCTACCCTTAAGATCCTACTCTCCTGATGGGTCATTGGACGACTGCATGATATACTGTATAGTAACAGTAATACGGTGCACACAATGGGAGAATTTTTAACTGTAATGGTAATAATATTATTATTCTTTTGTCAGGTGTGAAAAGGAATTGAAAAAACTCTGAGGTAAAAGAGGAGGATGTTTGATTCTAAACCAAAACCAGAATAAATGAATTTATTCCACGGAAATATGTCATCAAATTTCGCCTAATTTCTTTCGTATCTTTCTAAAAAAATTTACTAAAAACCAAAAAAAAAAAAGTAATAGCATGTGATTATACACACAGCTTTCACCTTCTGTGGCGGAGGAAAATACACAAATGTAGACAAAGAGGAAACCAGCTGAATACGCAACAAATATATCCAAAAACATGATTGTGAAAACACCTCCCGAGAGACTCATTACAAAACAGGTATACAGGCAGTATATGTACAGCCGTGAGCAAAAGTTCACCGACATCATTGAGAAATACAACAAAAGAACATGAAAATAGGGATACTGTCTGTCCATCGGGTGAAACGAAAAATACAGAAGGCGGGAAATATTGCTAGCAGAGAACTGTCGGGGATCTTTTGCTCATGGTTGTACACCGATATCTTAACCTCTTCAGTAGGAAGATGTTTTTTATGCTTCTTGCTGCCACCAGACGATATTATTCAGACTGGGATAGATGCCTGGTAGCGAGGGAGTTAGAAATGAGTCACATTTACCTCGTCTACTCAGAGAAATCTTCCAAAATTTGGATAGAATAGTGCAGTGATAGCAAAAATAAAATACACTGTATGGAAAGCCGTCACCGCATCGAACAGGTAAAAATTACACTCATTTTCGTAAGAGATGTAAAAATTCTAAAAAAAAGTAAAGCCATCTGCAGTGTAGCCAGGCACTGGTAGGCTGGACGACAATTCAACCAACCCTCTGTGTAATTTCTTTAAAAGCTCAATTTCAAGATGACAATAGAACTTCTGCCCTTCTTTTCACAATAGCAGATTCCCGGAAAAACTCCCATTACCCTTGTCAGAAGGGGGGACAAAGAGAATGACAGGAAGGACCAAGCCTGGAGAAGGAACTGGAAAACGGAGGACGAGGAGCAAGCAGGAGATAAGGCGGGGTAGAAGGAGGAGCAATAAGGTAAAGAGGGATAAGGAGGAGGAAAGGATAATAGAAGAGGAGGAAGAGGAGGAGGAGGAGGAGGAAGAGGAGGAGGAGGAAGAAGACGAGGAGGAAATGGAAGAGGTCATAAGCGAAGGAAGAAGTTTAGAATGGAGGAACGATGCGGCTGGTTTTAGCTATGGCTGGTAAGAAGAAATTAAGAAGTCGATGAAGGAATGAAACTGTTGAGGCTGTGTCCAACTTCACTAGAGGGAATGGCGACAAGGGTAGAAGAAAAAATGAAGACAGAAACAAAATACCTCACATTTTAACGGACATATGCATATCTTCATGTACTAGACAGATACAAAGAGAGACCGAGTATTTATTAACTATAAATTTTGCAATAATACTCCTTTGGAAATAGTTAGTACACAACCATCCACCTTAAAGACGAGCGAGGGTTATTAAAATTACAGTAACATACCTTCTTGCCGTCACATCGCACACTGATGGGAACGAAAGACTTGCGAAATTTACACTGCACTAATGTTGATCCATTTCTCACTCTCAAGGACCCACTCGGACATTTTATTTTGACTACATCCAAAATTATTTACTCCGGCGAGGAAATTCCCGCGGCATACGAGTTAATCAAAATAAAATTAAAAACTATGACTACTGCAATTTGATGCAGCTGAGAAATGTCGCCTTGTAAGCTCAATAAGAGACTTTAATGCCCCTATAGACGGCGAGTAGGTTCATAGAATCACAGATTAGGAAATCAAGGAAGAAGAAAACAAAGTAATTTCTCCAGAGGAATGATATATAATGTGGTGATAATATTTGGGAGCAGGGGGGTGGCTGCTTTCTCAGGCAGAGGAACTCCTTGAGAGTGAAATGGCTGGGAAGCATGCCGGCACGTGACTGGCTACAGCATAGCTGGGTCTTTCGGGTGTGGGCAATCAGGCAAGTTAGCTGCCTACTGCGACTGCAACACATTGGCGAGGTGTTCAGGAAGTTAGCCAAAGAAACCTTGATGGACTCTGAAAGAACAATAATGGCCCCCAGTCCCGTGCAGCCCTTAAATGGGCAGGGGGTGCTAAGAATCTCACGGTTGCCTCAATTACAATCTAATTCATTTGTTAATGCAAAAAATACAATTAAAATTGGTAACTGGAATGTGAGAACGCTAAATCATGACGGTAAAATCGATGAGTTAGTGAAGGTTTTTCAAAATTACGGACTTGATGTTTGTGCTCTGACAGAAACAAGATTAACTGGAGTCGATAAGTTGGATTTGGAGGATGGTATGCGTTTATTGATATCTGGCCGACAGGACGGAATGCATTATCAGGCAGTAGGATTGTTGCTGGGTTGTAAGGCAAATAAGGCTTTATGTGAGTGGGATCCTATAGATGAGCGATTATTATACGCACGGTTTAAATCAAATCATGGCAACATCAGTCTGTTTGTGTGTTATGCACCTACTAATGATGCACTCGATGAAAGGAAAGACCATTTTATGAAAAGTTGCAAGAAGGAGTAGGAAGGGTACCTAGACATGATGTTTTGATCTGCGTGGGAGACTTTAATGCAGTAATGGGCTGTTCAAATGAGGGATTTGAGGCATGTATGGGTAAGATGGGAGTTGGTAGTAGGATGAGTGAAAACGGAGTGAGGTTTGGAAGCTTCTGTCTAGCAAATGACTTAGTCATCGGGGGCACACTCTTTCAGCATTGCAATATACACAAGACAACTTGGGTGTCGCCGTGTGGAAAATATAAAAATCAGATTGATCACATCGCTATCAGTAGGAGGCATAGAAGTTCTCTGCTAGATGTTCATGTTAAACGGGGAGCGGATATTGGTAGTGACCATCAACTCAGCATTGCAAAAATAAGGTTTAAACTTAAAAATCAGAAGAAGGAAAAATCTGGTGTTGGTAGATACGATATTGTTAAGCTTAGAAGGGAAGGAGAAGAAAAGGAGGAATTCAGATTAGAATGCAGAAATAGGTTTTTGGTGTTGGAAACGTTGGAAGAGGGGGAGAGAAGTGTAGATGAGATGTGGGAGGATGTGAACAAAGTTTTGCATGAGACTGGTGAATGTACGATTGGAAGGAGACATAGATTCAGGAGAAAGAAATGGATGTCAGAGGAAACGTGGGATATGATAAAAAAGAGAGGTGAGGCTAAATTGAGGAGTGAGATGCAATGCGTTGATGAACAAGAGATTGAATTAGCAAGAGCTGCGTACTGGAGTTTGAATTCAGAAGTAAGAAGGTTAGCTAGGAGAGATAAAAGAAGATGTGTGGATGAAAAGGTTGCAGAGACTGAAATCTTAATAAACAAAAATGATGGACAGAGTCAAAGAATAGCATATGAATCGATTAGAGAACTGAGTGGTAATGCAGGTAAACGCAAGGAAATACCAGTTAGAGACAGGGAAGGAAATTTATTGACCAAAGATGGAGATATTAAAAATAGATGGAAAGAGCATTTTGAGACAGTTCTTAATAGACCAATACCACCAGAAGAGGATATACCGTCTGCTCAGGAAGATTTAAATATAGAAACAGGAGAGTTGAGGCTTTCAGAAGTGGAGAAAGCAGTAAAACAGTTAAAGAATAATAAGGCACCAGGGGAGGATGGTTTATTTCCGGAAATGTTTAAAGTGGAGGGGGATAGATTAATAATGATCTTGACCAAGCTATTCAGTAAGATATGGGTGACGGGGTTACTACCATCAGTTTGGAAGAATGGTGTAATTGTTAAAGTTCCGAAGAAGGGAGACCTGAGTGAATGTGGTAATTGGAGGGGAATCTCTTTGTCACCGATAGCTTTGAAAGTTATCAGTAGAGTGTTGTTAAATAGGTTGGAGCCGGTGGTTGAGGGTATTCTGAGGGATGAACAGGCTGGTTTTAGAAAGGGACGTGGTTGCAATGATCATATCTTTATAGTTAGGCATTTGATGCAGCAAGTTAATGAAATGAGAGTACCGTTAAGTCTTTGTTTTGTTGATTTTGAAAAGGCTTTTGACAGTGTTTCGAGAGAGACTATGGGGAAGATCATGAGACATTATGGAATACCAGAGGAGTTTGTGAGGGTCATTATGAACATGCATGAGGACACATTTTGTAAAGTGATGGTTGATGGTTGTCTGAGTGATTCGTTTGAAGTCAAGTCCGGAGTAATTCAAGGTGGTGTTCTATCGCCTTTACTATTTATATTGGTCATTGATTACATTATGAAACGCGTTGGAACAGAAACCGGTGCAGGTATACTTTGGGGAGAGAACAGGAAACTTTTGGATTTAGATTATGCAGATGATATAGTTTTGATTTGTGATGGGCCAGAAGAGATGCAGAGAGTGTTGTACTGTTTGGTGAGTGAAGGTCGTAAGGTGGGTTTGGTTATTAATTGTGGAAAAACTGAAATAATCAATACGAAAATGGAAAATGCGCAGGAATGTGTAATTGGAGGTATGGTTGTAAAGCAAGTTGATAGGTTTAAATATTTAGGTACTTATTTAGCCAAGGATGGTTCTTTGAACTTTGAATTCGAGGAAAGGTTAAAGAAGGCTAATCAGGCAATGGGAATGCTTAAAAATATTTGGAATAATAACAATTTTTCTGTGCATACAAAAATCAAACTTTATAAGGTAATGGTTAGGAGTATGTTAATTTATGGACACGAGTCTTGGTTCAGCACAGTGACTATGGAAAATAAATTCTTGGTGTTTGAAAATAAAGCACTTAGAAGAATATTAGGAGTTAAGTGGTGGGAAAGGATACCAAATAGTAGAATTAGAGAAATAACGGGAGTGCAGCCGATCGATGAATATGTTAGATTCTCACGATGGAAGTGGCTAGGACATGTGTATAGGAGACAGAGAATAGAACGAGGTACACCAGGGTGGGTGGCACTTGGTAGGAGAGGTAGAGGAAGGCCAAAAGAGACGTGGGTGAGGACAATGAGACGGGAAGCTGGAGATGAGTGTTGGGGAGATCTTGAGGAGTTAGCACAAGATAGGATGTGGTGGTGTGAGTTCATCGAGGCCCTATGCATCCCCGAGGGTGCCACAGGAAATGATTGATTGATTGATAATATTTGGCCGACTAGAACTAATCTCTTCATCCCAAAGACGATTTTCTTCCGCCGTTGAGATATTTTTCGATTCGGTGAGGCTAGATATAGTCTTCATTAACCCCCTTTAAGACAACAGGAAAGAAGGGATGAAGGCTAAAACTACAAGCCTTGAAGACTATGAAAACGAGTTCCCAGCAGTAAAAGCCAGCCACCGATCCATTCTAAAGATACTTTCTATGATGCGCAAAACATTAAAAAAGTAATAAACAGATTATCTTATCCTCTCTTCTCCTCATGTATCTGTGCTTCGCTGATATCCAGGCCGGCCAGGAAAGGAGATGGACCATTACTATCATGTCTAGTTGTTCCTCTCCCCTCCCCCCTTTTTTTGTGTCATGTTTTCTATATTCTTCCTACTATGAGACGATTTAATTTGGTTTAGGAAAGTACCCAAGTAGTGAGAAGTAAATGAAAGCAATGTTTTTCCCTTTCAAGATGGTGCCATTGTAGTGAGGAAATTAATAAAGGCTATGTTTAACCCCTGCAGCTCAAAAACCACTCAGGCTAAAAAAATCCTCTGAATCAAGCAAGCATGTTATGAAAATGACGTAAGTGGATTCAATGGGTCACTTTTCCAATAAAACCTTCTTCTTCGTTATTCTTACTTTTATTCTTCTAGTCTAGATATGTACCCTGAGACAGGAGTTGGGTAACAGGTACCAGTCAGTCCACTGCAGTTACACCGTCTTACGTTCTAATGATTTCAGTTTATGGTCACCACCTCTTCATTATTGTGGATGACATACAATTCCCTTGTTACAGCATAATTTCCTGTACCATTGTGTGATGAGGTTGGTGTGGGAACGTTTCCACTTTTGTAAATCTACAATTTTATGTTTGTGTTGGCTGTGGGGTGTCACATCAAAGGTTATAATTAGGTGTTGAGCAATCGATTTCGCTTGTGTTTCAACTTACCCATTGTCAACATCTATCTATCTATCTATTGCCAGACACCACAATCCCGCAAAGGGTGGCCATTTGATACTGAGTTAGTTGTTTTACAGGGAGGGGCACCAACTCTCCACCAACCCACTTGTTGACACATAGGGAGCACGTATGGTTTGGTTATATGGTTACCACCCAGCGTTGTAAATGGTTTCTTGGCTTACAGGAAACCATTTGGCTTGTCACTCAATGTAAAGCCACCTGTAAAGGAAAGAAAGGGAATAAGAAGTGACAGGAAAGATAGGAGAAATAGTCAACATCTAATTAGCGTATTATTATATCCATTTGTGATCCCACCTCTAAACTGATGTGTTGCTCTTATTACTCTGCCCCAGTGTGTCTGGTCGTGTAGACTCGTCGACCACAGGTAAGCAACTGCTTCTGTAGGGCCGTCCTACAGGCACAGTAATGCACACTACATACACAGTGTAGGGAACTGATGCCCCCATATGGCGGGCAGCGCCTTATCAGAGTCGGACCAGAATCTTTCACCACTGCGAAGTGCAGGAAAATATGGGGAACTTTTGCTGCTGGATGACAGCAACAAAAACTTTTACAAAGCTGTACAGTATCCAGCTACTCTTTAGTATCACGATGAGTTATTTTATAAGTCATTAATCATGTAATATTAATCGAGTTTGTGTTAGATCTCTACTTTATCAAATGTAGGCTAATACAATATTAGTGAGGGGAAAATGTCTTTGGATTCGACTGAAAGCTAAAATTCTTAGTTTACTGTAGCTACTGTGAATTTAATTGAAAGCAGAGTTAAGTGTTTTTGATGTTAATAATCTAACTTTACCTTTGGCATCGTAACTGTTGTTTTCATCTAATCTCATTGTTCAGTCTTGATCATTTTCACATCCGTTGCATCTTTCAAAGATCAACAAGACTATACATTTTCATTTCCTTTCTTGCGCCTATATCTACATTATTGCCTTTTTACGTAAAATTAATGAGAACTTAGCCTTCCTCCTGATATGAACAAGTGGAACGGATCTAAGGAGAAAGAAAGAGTACAAGACACATGAGATGACTGAGATTAACAAGAAAAGTCAGTCTTAAAAAAAAAAAAAAAAAAAAGTAAATGAGAAGCACAATTACTGAAATAAAGGAGTAAAGTTGAACCAAGGGGTATATGAGTGTGTGTGTGTGTGTGTGTGTGTGTGTGTGTGTGTGTGTGTGTGTGTGTGTGTGTGTGTGTGTGTGTGTGTGTGTGAGAGAGAGAGAGAGAGAGAGAAGGGGGAAGACAGAAATAGATCATGAAGCAAGAGGTAAAAAGATAATATGCTTCCCCACAGTTAAAACTCAAAAGCCACTAAGACATCAAAGATGAAGCTATTTGAAGGAGGGGGGAGGGGGAGACGGATTCGGGTCGGATTACGACAGACAGACCGACAGATGGGAAGTGATCGAGGGAAAGAGTTGGAGAAAGATGTAGGACAGGACTGGAAGGGACGAACGATCAGAATGGATCTCAGTTACTCTCCGGCCCGGACTCTCTTCTTCAGGCCGATCTGATGTCCCCTAGAATAACGGGGTTCTTGTTTTCTATGACCGATTTCCTGGTACAGTAATTTATTGGGTTTTTTATGTAACTTGGCGGTCTGTATGCTACCCCAAAGAAAATATGTTACTCGTATTACGCTGAAAATTTCGACGTACAAAGATTCGTATGTTTCAGGATCCAAATTACTGACCCGTTTTGGATTCATTTGGTTTTTAATATATTTTAGAATTTCCCCGCCGGTTTTGTGCAAGCTCGGTTTTACAAATATTTATAGTTTTGCAGCGACACTTCTCAAATAGGTGCTTGTAACGAGGGCTTAACCAAGAATTTGTAATTACGATTGTGTCGGTATTGCCGGTAGTTTCATAAGCAATTATTTCATCTTGCTCTGAAATAATACTTGTCGCATTCATATACATAATATTCATAGTAAGCTGGATCTAGTACGGCTGAGACACACTAAAATTAGCCTTGTTTAATCGTTTAAATCCTCTCTCTTCACACAGGGGAAGCAGAGAGAGAGAGAGAGAAAGAGAGAGAGAGAGAGAGAGACAGAACAGACAGACAGACAGACAGACAGAGACAGACAGACAGAGAGACAAACAGACAGACAGACAGACAGACAGAGACAGACAGACAGATAGACAGACAGACAGACAGAGACAGACAGACAGATAGAGACAGACACAGAGACACAGACATAGACAGACAGAAAGACAGACAGAGAAGAGGACAAGTTAATGATGGCTAAAAATATATCAAGGCTAAATAGAAAGTTTCAGAGAGCAAGAGAGAATAAGAGTCTTGTTAATTAGGAAAAAAAAGTCACACAACAAAAACACATAACAATGCTCATCTCTGGAAAAATTCTGGTGAAACAATGGAAGTATGAAAGAAGATAGAGAAGTAGAACAAAAAAATGAGATTACTTTGGAGAGCGTGTGTGAGAAAGAAAATTTTTTAACCGAGAGAATGAGGAGGGAAAGAAATTTAGTGTTTAACGATAGAGGGTGAGAAAGACAGAAAAAGAAGTTAACACATCTGTTTTAGTTAATCGACCGGTAGATGATTCAGTTCAGGTGAAGAGAAGTTATTCGTGAAGCAAGAAATTAAGCCGCGTTCTGAGAGAGAGAGAGAGAGAGAAACAGTGCTGCGTTCAAACTGAGAGAGAGAGAGAGAGAGAGAGAGAGAGAGAGAGAGAGAAGAGAAGAGAAGGGAAAGTAACAGTGCTGCGTTCAAACTGAGAGAGAGAGGGGGGGGGGGAGAACTTGACCCAGAACCAGAACTAGAGCGAAAGCAAGAGAGTAAAATGAGAATGAAAGGAAAGATGTGCACAGCCAAAAAGGAAAGGACTTAATGAAGAGATTAACGGGAGAGACAGGATGTTGAAACTGCGTGGCGAGGGGGAACAGCAATGAGATGGTGAAAGGTGCGAGAGGGGAGGCGCGGCAAAATACAGACCAAATGTGCGAGGAGTGTACTGTATGTGCGAAACGTGGCAACTCGCTCAATGCCCCACTCCAAATGACGCCAATTTACGAATAAATTTACGCAGGGCCTGGAAATGTGATATATGTGTGAGAAGGTTTCAACATGATCGGAGCACCACGCTATATTTAGTTGAATATCACTGGGCAAATTTGTAGGAGACAGAAAAAAATATACACTCATTTATTCAATCAGGTAAAATATGACTTTGCACAGACATAAGCGACAAAAACTACCGAGTAATAATTACTTCAAAATATGCCTAAAAGAGAGAGAGAGAGAGAGAGAGAGAGAGAGAGAGAAACTGGCAAACTACATGTTAATCGAATTTAATATATATTTACCTGAAATGCGATAGCACAGATCTGAAAAAAAGTACCTTGTACGTAATTTGCCGAAAAATTATTGAACTAGATTGCTTATGATACTGTAGCAAAGCCCTTTAATACCCTCAGGCCGACGATATATGTATCTCTTCCATCCTGCTACTACCAACGGATTTTGTTCAGTTTAGGAGACTGTTGAAATAAGGGGATGAAACGTGGTCTTCATTTACCTTATTGCTAAAAAAAAGGTCTCTTGTCAAAATGAAATCGACTGGTGGTAGCAAAAATACAATAAATTCATACACCATCAGACTTACTGGTTTAAATAGTTAAGTGAAATACATTATGACTATACTATGCACGATGAAGAAAGATCCGTCCACGCGATCGTAAAGAATGCCCATTCACTGAGATCACATATAAGGTCAAACCCAGAGGACAAGTCAGGACAGTCTTAGGTTCGACCTGCCTTCCAGCACCACGAACGCACCGAGTCCGTTTCCTCTCGGGAACGTGCGAAGTCCTGGATGTGACAAGGATAGCAGATCAGATCTGGCCTCGCTTGACTTTCGTCCACGACATTCCTTGTTTTGACTTTTCCGTCTCGAGGAAGACAGCTCGACCAACTTTGCTTCATCCAGAGAGAGCAACGACACTAGGAGCAGCACAGAGAACAAAATGCAGCCAGACTGCAGGGCCCGGGAAGCTCAGGTTACCTGCAAGCAGCCTGCTGTACCGTGTGTAGATAGCACCCTCCATCCAAGGCCTTTCCCCTCGGGTAGGCTAAGCAGTCAAAACCAGTTACACTCGGGGCGACTGACGAAATGACGAACTTATGGGGAGGCAACTCAGTTCTTCTTATCAAAGCAAATTAAAAATAACTAGTTGTTATTGTATATAATGTCACCATCCTCATCTTCAGTGTGTACGAGTCCACTGCAGGACAGTAATTTCTCATCATGCCCACTCTGATCTATTCGCAATTTGCCTGCTTCATTCAGTCACAGCAAATCATTGAATACTATATCTCTACCATGTTTACTGTCTGCTTCATTCTTTCACTCCATTTCTGCCCTGCCATTCAGATACCCTAGTTGTTTTTCTGTTGTCTGTTTTATGAAGGACGTAACCTGCCCACCTCCATTATTTTTTCTTAGTTTTTAAGTCCTGTTCATTCATATATTCCCTTATCCACCTGAGGAAGCTCCCATATATCATCAGTCTATATAACACCAAACATTGCTCTTTCCATCCGTCAGTAAGCAGTCCTAAGTTTAAGTTCTAAATATTTTGTTATACTCCTTCTGATACATAAGTTAGAAGAGCATGGACACAGTGATCCTGTCTGATATAAAGGCAGTCGCATATTCGTGTAGTTACTTGGTTTATAATTTTCATTTTCTTCCCATTACAATTCTCGGACCCTGTGGAACTGGCAGACACCGTTGCCATTTTACCGTACTAATCCCCTTAGTATAAAGAACATATATTTTTACTCTAGTAATCTTCATACAATTTCATTTAACAAGGGAGACATGTGTCGGACTGGAGGACTTAGTTAACCCTTACGGAGATAAAATCGTCTGTCGACAGGAAAGTAATATAAACAAGAAATAAATGTTTTTGTGGAACAGGGTTTAAGAGGTTACATAGTGTGTATAAGAATGTGAAATGACAATTTTGTGAATAACGACATAACAAGCATAAATAAGGAGGAGAGAGGTGGATTAGGGAAGAAAATGGTGAGACATCTGAAAAAAAACATGGGCAAGTAAAAAAACTCAGAAGAGAAAACAGCAAACTTTACTGGAAGACACATCTAAGAGAAAGAGGCAAGACAGTAATAATAATAAAAAAAAAAAAAAAAAAAAACTTTGGAAACAGGAAAAAACTCCAAGGCCTCCCCCATACATTGGAAAACAAATATTTATGGAGTCGACTTATTCCACGACCCTGACAGGAATACCATACAGGACAAAATCAGAGAGATAAACCTTGAGAACCGGGAAGCAACTACAAAAACGACCGTGTTAGTGGAGACGAATTAGGCAAGAGAGAGGGATCGCCGGTCTTAAGGAAACAGATAGAGGCAGTCGGATGAAGGGGAGGGTTATTTAAGGGGAACTTTGGGCCAGTGTATACCAGTAAAGTGCGCTTTGTGAGCGCATGACGAGCAAGCGAGAGCCATGTCATCACATTTTCCCTCTGATTTAAAATTATAGGCGGAATCTCCGATATTTAATTGCTTGAGCTGATGCCAAAAAAACACTGAGTTAAGACGGAAAATCTTGTTATTGCCCGCCTTTAGCAAGGCTGGGCGATAATGCTTTTGCCGGAGTCTGTGTGTGTGTCTGTCTGTCTGTTACCATTATATCTCAAGACCAGCTTGACCTACCAACATGGAACTTTCTGGGTATCAAGTTATGGCCAAAATCTTGGACGAGTTCGAAAATGGGCACTCGAAGTCAAGGTCAGGGTCACCAAATTGGCTGGCAGAGGTCAAATGTGTGTGTGGGGGGGGTTGGTTGATGAGTGGGGGGGTATGTTACCATTATATCTCATAAACGGCTTGAGCTATCAACATGAAACTTTCCAGAGTATCAAGATATGACCAAAATCTCGGACGAGTTCAAAAATGTGCATTCGAGGTCAAGGTCAAGCTTGCCAAAGTGGCTGCCAAAGGACAACTAGTTTTAATATGGATTGTCCTTTTGTAAAACGTGGTGACTGAATTCCGCAGAGTTCTGCGAATTTTCTTCACATCTGGTTTGTAAGTAGTTTGTAACTTGGCCAACAGCATAATCTGGTGGGCGATTAGCATTCGGCTCCCGAATGCTTTAGTTTCATATTAATTTGATTTCGTAACTGAGACGTTCACTGATTAGAGCCGATCACTCCCTTGGAATACTCGAGATTCCTAAGGGCTCCAACGCCTTTATGAGGGAGTTTTTAGTTGACAATAAAACTTACTGAATGAATGTATCACATGCAGAAAGAATTTCAACTCAGCTTTACATAGGAGCAAAGTTATTAGATTCTGCTTAGCGTGACGGTCGGGTCGGGCCGGACCGGGTCGGGCCGCTCATTTCCAAACTTAACAGAGTAAACATGGCTCTCTTGTAATGACGGTGGAAATTTAGGTTGGTGATTGATCTTACAGGAAAGCGTCAGGGCAAGAAGAGGAAGAAAATGTGGACCAGGAGAGATGTAAATTACAGAGGAGGGGGAAAAAATGATGGAGAAGCGGAGAGAGGAAAACGTGGAGCAAGAGTAACAGGTGTATATGTAAAGAAGAAGCAACATGTAGCGCAAAGACGAAGAGGTGGAACAACAGTAAGAAGTAAAGGTGACAGTGGAAAATGTTAAGGTAAAGTGCCATCGGTCAGAAAAGTAAAGAAAAAGAAACAACTGATTAGGAGTGAGAGATGTGAATGAGAAAATGAAGCAGTATCAGACAGGAAAAGGAAAAGAAGTGAAAAGTGTGAATGACAGTGAAGAAGGGAAAGTTGAAGTATCAGTGAGACGTGTGGGTAACAAGACATGGAAAAGGTGGAGCAGGGATAAAATGGTGATTTTAGTGGACAAGGAAAAGGTGGATAGGCGATAGATGTGCATTACTTGAATGAAAAGAAGTAAGAAGAGGGAATGGTGGAGCAGGAGTGAGAGGTGTGGATGAAAAAGAAAAGCTTCATCAGGCTGGCAGAGGAAATGTAAAACAGAAGTGAGAGAAATGAAACAAAAGAGAAGGAGGAGGAGGAATGGGTGGAACGATAGTTGGGGATTACAGTAGAGGAGGAAAAGGTGGTAGAGGTAGAGGAAAAAGTGGAGTAAGGTTAGAAGGTGTGGACTGCAGTGGAAGTGGGAAAGGAGAGCTGTACATAGAACATGGAAGAAAGACGAGGAATAGCATCAGACAGGAAGAGGGTTCACTACTGAAGGTTACGAGTTGGTAAGGGAAGCAGAAAAAACTAAATGAAGTAAAAAGAAGCGAGGAGGTACATAGAAAAGAGGAAGGAGAAAGAAAAGAGAATGGAAAAAGAAGAGAGAAACAATAGGAAGAAAAGAGGCAACAAAGAAAGAGGAAGCAGAAGGAGGAGAGAAAATAAAAATATCAACAGGCCGTTGAGAAGTAAATACCCCTTTACTTATGGTAAAGTTTGTTTTGCTACGTTCATATAGTTTTCTTCAGCCAGAGTAGAGATTTCGAAATGGAAGGATTGCAGTTGATACAGTATAGTCTTTACTGATCTCCTTCATTATTACGGTGTTTTGCTATTCAGAATATACTGTAGTCGTGTGGCAGCAGCAGGTATACATTAAGAGCATATTAACGGACTGAAGAGTCTAAGATTTAAAAAGAAGAGGAAAGGTGAAAAGGAAGAAAGAAATGGTAACCTCGGAAAGAAGAGAATGCATAGAACGATCAAAGAATTTTATATAAACAATTTAGAAAGATAACAATGACCAGAAGAAAATGATGAACAACTTCAGTGTAAATCTCTTCAGCCACAGGACGTATTTTTCAATTTAATCAAGTTAAGCCTAGAATTTACACACAACTCTTTTACCACAGAAGGGTTATAATGTGCTAAGTAAAACTGTCTGGTAATAACATGACAATGCTACAAAACAACGTCATCATACCGAAGTGATAAACCTCTTCAATTCGACGACGAAATTTTCATTTTATCCTTACTATCTCCAGGTGAATTTTTCAGCTTGAGGTGCGTCACAATGAAGGGACTAATGAAAGCCATATCTAATCTCTCCTCTTTAAAAAGTTTATATTAAGCTGAATGAATTGTCTGGAGATAGCAAGTATAAAACAAATATCACACTCGGACTGAATGGATGAAGCAATAGTGATGCAGTGAGGAGAGGAATAAGAGTATAAAGGAAAATGGCCTGTAACAATATCCAGAAGGGAAAAAACTATTGTAATAACGGTGAGTTCCTACAAAAGAATGAGAATGTTAACACTCTCAGGCTTAAATGACTCATTCCCAGCTGTATGCAATCGTCTAACTGTTGCTAAAATTGAGCACTAGAGTTGTCCAGGCAATGAGAGGCTTATTAATAACAATATCCGTTCTCGCAATCTTCTGGCGTTAGGTGGAATACAATGCTAGATTTGTTACGATTATGCAAGGGTTAAATGAAACGAAAACAATGAGGGAGGAACAGCATAATTAAAAAGCACTCAGTTTAACGCATACCTACAACAAACCAGAAATGTTTAATCCTTTGACTCCTGTGATATTTTTGCTAAGTCAAGACTACTTTATTTAGTTTAGAGATCTTATGGAGTGAAAATTAAAATATTTTTCATTACTTATTGATGATTCTCTTGGACACACTACGTCAGGGGGCAAGTGACGAGCATGCTCAAAATATGAAGCAGAAGTAGAACAGTAAGTGAACTTTATTCGCTGACCAAAACCGGCAGAAGAGATTAAAGTTTTGTTATTTCTCCGCCTTTTCTCTTCGTGGAGGCAAGAAATTAGTCTCGACTGACGACACACGACACTGGACATTCATCTGTGGCCACATGCTGGCATCAGTGTCTGTTGCTGTCAGTTCACCGGAATTATTTTTTCAAGTCCATGGAGACAGAATTGGAAAAGAAGAGACAGAACTTTCGTCGAAAGTAACCTACCATCACCAAAATGCCACCGGTTCTTGCATGTGTTATTGAGAATACCATGGCAATAATTTTGGGCTGTATTTGTAGTCGCTAAGATTTTCCGTAATTCCTCTTCCTCAGGGATGTGTTTTGCCTACTACAAATTTAATCTTCCTTTACGTCACTGAGGAAAACAATGTCGACATTAGAAAATTATGAATATGACAAAGAAATACGTGACGACGCCATATGTATTATTAATTATTACATTTACTTTTGTTTTTCAGTTAGCAGTAAAGAAATCATTGTTTTCCATATAAGTGTTACTATTTCTGAAGAATCCTGTATATATTTCAGTCTGCCTTTATACATACTAAAAATAATCTTTACCCGCAGTCATTTTCACGCTTGTTGCATATTTCTCCCTAGACTAGACTTAGCTTGATTAAACCACGCCCCAGGGAAACACACCTCCTAAACATTTACCTAAATTAAGGATAAACACACACAAGAACACTCCCACCACGCCCACCATCTGCTAAAATTATTCTCAGCCAAAAATATCTTACTCATATGAAGGACCTACGCATCCTATCTTTCACTTTTACATTTATTTTTCCAATCTTTTCTTCCTTGATAATTTTCTTATCTCTCTTTTTTACTATTCTTTTCCTTTTCCTCCTTGTCTCTCTTTCCCTCTTTTCCCCTCTCCCTGGTTCCTTGTTTAAGGTTTTTTTTTCCTTCATCTTTCTTGTTCTACTCTGTTCTTCCATTTTGTGTATCTTCCTCCTCCTATTTTCTCTTTTTCTCCCATCTCATCCCCTGTTTCTCTCTTCCTGATCTTCCTCATAAGTTTTCATTTAACACTTTCTTCCTTCTCTCTTCCCCCTCCCCATCTCTCTTCATCCTTCTAGCCTCGCTTCCTGGTCTCTCTCCCTTCTCTTTGTCCCTCAGTCTCCTCTTCCTCTTACTTTTCATCGCTCATACATCTATTTCCATTTCTACTTTCTTTTCACTTCCAACTTCACATCCTTCTTCCCTCTCTTCTTTCAGTGCTTTCTCCTGCCTCCTAATCCTTCTCATTTGCCACTTTTCGTTTACTGTTCTTCCTTCTCCTCTCGCTTACACCCTTATCATCCTTGTCTTTCTTTCATCTCCGTAGTCTTCCTTCTGTCTTCCTCCTCCTCATCTTTCTTCCGTCTCATTTTCCTCAGTCTCTATTTCATAAATTTCTCCTTATCACTCTATGCTGCCCCACATCTCTTTTCCCATGTCCGTCTTTTTCTTTTCTCTCTCCTTCTCATTTTTGCTATCACCCAGTCATCATCAAATCACTGCCACCATCGCCGTCATCAGAGTCATCATACTCCTCATCAATATCATCAACATACCGCCACTATTACTAAATATGTTCATCATTACCATTACCATCCGATTACCCCAGTGGCAATCATCACAGTCACAGTCGCCATGCCAGCACTATCACCCTTACCGTCAAATTATTTTCAGATCATATCACCATCACCGCCACAAGAACGCCATCATATCTCCATGATTAGTCACCATTACATCAGAATCAACACCATCAGCACCAGCATCACAGCATCATCACTAGGTCATCACATCACCATTTCCATCACCATAATCATCCCCAGTCATATCACCATTATCATATTGTCAGTCACCATAATCATAATCACCATATCACCATCACCGTAACATCACTTCTTACCACGATATCCCTATCACCAAATCACCATATCACATTCCCATAGCACAGTATTGTCACATTATACCACCATCATGTCTCATCACCATAACACTGTATCAGAACCATATCATCAACATATCACCATCACCATATCACACTATCGCATCTCTCTCTCTCTCTCTCTCTCTCTCTCTCTCTCTCTCTCTCTCTCTCTCTCTCTCTCTCTCTCTCTCTCTCTTCAAATGCTACCTGCTACACAAAGAATTTCACAGCAGTCAAATATGCGACTAAAACTTCGAAATACTTTAATTAGAACAGAAACAAACGGCGTCTTTAGCGTCCTCTGATAACATAAACTGATAAAGTTTGCCAGAATTTACTTAGATGATGCCCTATCTATTTTGCTCTCTCTCTCTCTCTCTCTCTCTCTCTCTCTCTCTCTCTCTCTCTCTCTCTCTCTCTCTCTCTCTCTCTCTCTCTCTCTCTCTCTCTCTCTCTCTCATCGTGCCCTGAAGCCATGAGGAAATCAGAACGAGGATATGAGGGACGGGCTGCATGGGGCTATATTAAGGCAGGAGAGAGAGAGAGAAAGAGACAGAGAGACAGGCAGACAGAGAGACAGACAGACAGAGAAGGGAGGAGGAAGAGGAAGAAGAAGAGGAGGGGGAATAGGAGGAAAGGCAAAGAAAGGAGGGATATAAAGAAGGCGAAATAGGCAAGGATGAAGGAATCGGGGAAGAAAAAGGAGACGAGACTACCAAGTGGAAATAGAAATGAAGGAGTGGGGGGAGGGGGGAAAATTTACACGTTCCCTCTCATCAAACCCTGTCCGAACACCTGGGGACGACAGATGTGGAAATGAGTAGAACGTAGCTTGTTGTCTGGTACTGATTAGTGTGCCTTCTTATACAGTGACATACTTAGAAGCCATTACCTTGGTGTCTGGTGCACAAGTATATGGTGTAGTAGCCATTACTGATTAATGTACATTGCAGAACAGTTGTTTTCAGACCCTTTCGTCATATATGTCAAAATGCTTGATGCTTACGGTGCTCGGATTTTTTTTTTTTTTAATGTACAAGTATTAGCAAAGTCGGACTCACCTATAACAGTGTAAATCTTAGTACACATAGTTCAGAACGAAAAATATTAGCAGCAAACACCGAAACTCCTTGTAATCCATGACAAATATAAACACAAAAACACACGCAAACACAAATACACAGAGGTACACAAGGTCACCATATTACCAAAACTTGACTTTTAACAAAGCGGGTGATAAAACACACACACACACACACACACACACACACACACACACACACACACACACACACACACACACACACACACACACACACACACACACACACACACACCACAACCCCATCTAAACAAATGCTCAGGTATAAAACCACGCCCATAAAAAATGCAAATAAATCCAGTTCTTACCTAACATCTCTCCCTTGTTCCCCTATATGGCATAGTAATTGACCTTAGATATTTAAAAGAATAATAATAATAACAACAACAGGTACTCTCCGTCCCTCGAGAGATCAGCAAAAATAATCCAGCACGAAGGAGAAAAAAAGTGATGGGGGAGTATAAATTAAATAAAATCTGCAAAAAGATTTCGAAATTCCTTTCCCCTGTGTAAAGGGAAGCCAACTGGAAGCTTTATTTTTATCATTTTTTACTCCTTTCTTTGGCCCGTTGCGACTAAATCTTGGGCAACACAGCTGCCGTGTTCGCCCTGACTCAGCCCGTCCCCGTGCAGCATTCTTGGCAGACAGATCTTCACCGATATTTCAGGATGACGGAGGAGAGAGGGGTGAGAGGGAGGAAGTAGGGGTGGGGCACACGTAGACCTCTGTCTTTAGAAACACATGTGAAGGAGGAGGAGGTGAAGAAAGAAGAAGGATGGAGGTGAGGAAGGAAAAAGGATGGAAGTAGGGACAGGAGGGGTGGAGGTTAGGGAGAACGTAGAAGGACCCAGTCTCTGTAAACAAACGGAAGGAGCATGAGGAGGATGTGCTGTGTTGCGTTTGTGATGTGTTTCTGTTGTGCCGTGCTGTATGTTCTGTGTTTTTGTGTTGTGTGCTGTGTTACTTTTCTGATGTGTTCTGTTGTGTTGTATGTTCTGTGCTTGTGTGGCTGTGCAATACAGCGTGCCTGCAATGTTGTTTTGTCTGTGTGGTTTTGGTTTGTCCTGTGTTACATGTTTGTTCTGTGTTGTTTTCTTTTGCGCGCTACTTCCATGCAGTCAAGCACAAGCCTTCCTTTCATCCAACCAATTTTGTCGCATCTCCCCATCAGAAGTCCTGGGTTCGTCTGCACACAAAGTCCCTTTCCACAAACATCAGTTTTACTCTTTTTTTTTTTGGGGGGGGGGAGGGGCACCGTGTTTTTCAAATCTGTCTATTCATTTAGCCACCTACCTGTCTATATACATTTGGCTCTGTGTCTATTAGTGTATCAATCTATCAGTCCGTCTATCTGCAACTGCTGCGGGACCCTTGTACGTCTTCTAACAGGATCCCGTTTCAGTTTCTTTTTTTTTTTTTTTTTTTTTTTTTTTTTTTGGTGTGCCGAGTCCTCTGACAACATCTACTCCTTTATCTACCATTCTTTTGTGTTTATATATCAATCTGTTTGTCTATCAGTGCCTAACTATCTGTCCATCCATTATGTATAAATGTATGTATGTATGTATGTATTCCGCCCATAAAGTTATCATCAAGTACAGGCGATATTAAGCCTCATAAGACTGCTAATCAATCATGCAACCAATGAACATGAGAAGGCATAGACAATATAAAACTTGAAACAAAGAATGTGGGAAACAGAAGATTATGCAAATACCATTGATACATATACATATACAGTAGACCCATAAAATACAAAATATGTATAGAAACAAAACGGTACTTATAAATATTACGGCAGACAGTCGATTAAACGAAATTCCTTGTCCTTAACACTGGTACAGCGGAGTAAAGATAACAAGCACACGTCACAAAAACTGAGGAAGTCGTTTTCGAGTGAAAATTTGGCGGGAAAACAACAGACGATTCATCCCTTTCCGACCTACCTGCCTGTGATGGACCATCTTCATTGAAGTAATATGCTCTTCCGAGATATATATATATATATATATATATATATATATATATATATAGAGAGAGAGAGAGAGAGAGAGAGAGAGATTTGAACAAACAAAAAGGGATTTGCAAGCAGCAATTATGACTGCTACACAGTAAGTACTACTGGCTCTGTACTTTATTGGTTGAAACGACTGGATGTTATGCTACTTTGTATTGCCAATACCACAAAGTATTTGGCATAAAAACATCAACAAAATTCACGCTTGATAATTTGTTTGGAAATTCTTGCATTTTTATCGTCATGATGACGTCCCAAACCACGGAACCGAGGGATGCCCAGGCTCGCCAAAGCTGAACTCTCACTTTAAGTTTGTCTGTAACTAAATAAAAGTGACTGGAGGTAACAACAACAGAGTGAAAAATACGTCACTGAATATAAGTGGTTAACCCTTTCAGCACTGTGGTTGCATATTGGTGATTAACTCAGTCTAACACTAACGTTATTTTTCAGCCGGAAAGTCCCAGTTAACTTTTTAATTCTGTCTACTACCAGACGACCTTATTTAGCATAAGAGTAACCAGTCACCCTCAGCGTGAAAAAAAAAAAAAAAAAAAAAAAAAAGGATTGCCCATGTGATGTATTTTGGCTGCCAGCAGACGATATTATTCACCTTATGATTGTCCACTGCCACCTAAATGTTTTAATAGAGATTACGACTCGTTAATAAAGGGAAAGCATCAGGCTTGATCACATCCCCATTATACTGTATATACGTCCACTGATACCAAAGAGCATAATGCCGTTCACCCGCATAATTTTACGGATAGGGAAATGTAAAGTCTGGTCTCTGCAATTGTGAAAGAATGCATGTATGAAGGAATACTCCTTGAATATCCAGGTCGTAATTGTTAGCAGTGAATAAGACTCTGATTAAAGATAAAAGCGAATAGAAAATAAGGACAATTTACTATTCAGAACCTTCCCACCCTCCCTCCTTCCATTTTCCTCTCTCTCCCACTTTCCTTCCATTCTCTCGGACTCCGCAAAACACCTCAGTTACCTCTTCCTCATCTCCCTCCGGCTTCCTGACCTTTCACACCTCTCTGTCTCTCCCCGTACTGTCCAAAACCTTTCCCTCTCTCTTCCCATTCTCCTTCCCTCTCCCTTTCCCTATACTACTCAAAGCCTCCTTCTTCCCCTTCCCCAGCAACTCACCTCTCATGATATTTGGAACCTCCTCTCTTCCCCCTTCCTTTTCTCATTCCTCCATTCCCTCTCCCCGTACTATTTAGACCCTTCTCCCCCCTATCCCCTCCGTCTCCCCTTCTTTCTATACGGGACCTCCCCTAACCCTCTCCATCCTCAGTCGTTCCTCCCTCCTTCTCCCTTCCTTCTAAACCCTTCACTAGGGAGGTTTCACAAAATCATAATAAAATATGATGACCAAATGATGAAAAATGTGTCATAGCACTAAAGGATGTTCTCTCTGCAATGCCTCCAAACATACAGAAAAGAACAAACTGTTGATTTTGCCACTTTTTCGAAGCGATTTTTACACGATTTTTTTTTTTTCTGACAATATTCAAAACTGAAAACTGAACTTTAGCTAATACAGTGAGTTTTTCAGTCAGGCGTATAGGCTATGCGAAATTAGCATAAAAGATTTTATCCTCGCTGTCAATGTATTTCTCGCATTTTCAAGTTTGCTGTCTGTAAAAAATAGGCAAATCGATGACAACAAAGAAGCAGAGTGATAATGTCGACGCTGTGTGTTGCTATGGTGCTGGCAACAGTGCTACCAACTTATTCTTTTATCATTGTGAATATTACAGTGGTACAAATAACCCAGTCTTTCATAATATATTGCACAATCTCGTAATCTTTGCGATAAAATCATATTCCACTTTGAAACTATGATAATCATGACAAGCGAAATTTCATGGCGTGCGTATCAAGGTCAGCGGCCTACGATATATTACAAGAAGAGCACGAATTATGTACCACTCTGGTGAACCCAAGATTGCGTTAAACAAAAGATATTATACAGTATATCTGATGGCGGGTAATGAACACACAAAGAAGCTGTGGTTAGGACAGAATGTTCAGTCTTAGGACAAGAATAATTATCAATGCGAGTACTGTATGGTCAGTCTCATGGCAAGATACGAAGACTGAGAGCGCATTTTCTTGTGGCAGTTAATGAGCAGTGATAGTTCAGTGGCATGAGGTGAGCACTGAGATGATGTTCAACCCTGGACTGTGGCAGAAAATAAGCACTGAAACATTATTTTTCCTTTTTATAGGAGGAAACTTGCAGACAAGATGTTTAGCATTACTGCGGGAAATTAAAACTGACGAAGTTCATTTTTTTGTTTTGTTTTGTTTTTTTATGCGAGAAAGAAGGAACCAAAGGCCACGAGCCCGCAATAACGGTTCCCTCCAAGAGAAAAACAAAATACAATAGAGAGCCAAATGCAAGATCCGATCATTAGGAGATGCCTGGACACACTGCGTTTGAAAGACTGGAGATCATAGGCACAGGAAATACAGACAGAGGGAGACAGTTCCAGAGTTTGGATAATTAACATTGAGAATATTTAGTTTTATGTCAGGAAATAAACAGGGTGATGTTCAGTTTTGTGAAAGAAAATAAACACTTATTTATGAAAATGATCATTGAGAGAATGTTTAATCGTACAAGAGGAAAGGAATGGTACGAAGTTATGCTGTATGGAAGTTAACAGTTCAGGTTTATGGCAGGATAGAAACATTGTATTTCTTTCTTATGATCGGAATGGAAATGAGTACTAATAATATTCAGATTTATGGCAGGAAATGAAGCGTGAAAGGATACTTAGTCAAGTCAGAACAGAAATATAATCGAATGAATCTAAGTATTATTTTAAAATTGTCCATTTCTTGTTCATTTTGAAGCTTTAATAGTGTCTTCGTTGCTTATGTTTATTCATCGCTTGACTTTAAAACCACAGATGAATAAAATATCTTGGAGTTAGATGAAATAGAATAAGATCATTAACCCGGCCATGAGAGGATAGAGACTATACCGTATGGTGACGGTAATGTTCTCATGATTCTGTATTCAGTCTTACATCACCAAAATCACCTTGCGTTGGCTGGAAGAGAATAATGGTAGTGTCTCGACGATATGAGTTAACAATATTAGTATCAAAGCCCTTAGACTGGAACGGCCTCTTCACCAAGTTTGTTTAAAATCAGGTGAAAACTCTCTCTCTCTCTCTCTCTCTCTCTCTCTCTCTCTCTCTCTCTCTCTCTCTCTCTCTCTCTCTCTCTCTCTCTCTCTCTCTCTCTCTCTCTCTCTCTCTCTCTCTCTCTCTCTCTCTCTCTCTCTCTCTCTCTCTCTCTCTCTCTCTCTCTCTCTCTTTAACCATCAGTACCTCTCCCCTCACACATCAGCTCCTCCCTCACACAGTTCTTCCTTTCCTCTTTACGACGATGACGTATTTTTCTTTGTTATTTCTTGCGATAATCGAGCAGTTTTACACAGCCTGGGGAAGAACTCTTACTGCGTAAGGGATAAGAAAGGCTACATCTAACTCTCTCCATGTGAAAAATCTGTCCCAAGCTGTGTAAAACTGTCTCATGATAAAATATAAACAAAATATACATACTCTTTCAAAGAGTATTTAGTACCTTCATCCTAAATGTCCTGTTTCCTTATTACCTACAAAGATAAAATTTCAACATTTCCCTCAGCATAAGTGTGGACATTAGTAGGCACTTCGTCCAACGGGTACGTATAATGTTTTTAGCGATTATTATAGTCCATAGTACTTTGTTATAACTGACAGCGGCCATAAAATTGTGTGTGTAGGTCATTGTGCTTAATTTATTGTCACATGTGCGCCACATGAAGGTGAAGGAAAAAATATGTTGAAGTCTTTTTCGTCACTCCTTTTTTACATACCTACTAGCGAGTGTAAATTTATCACTTCCCTCTGATGACGTTCGTATTCTTTACCCTGTCGTTGCTCTCATCAGAGGTTTTTATGTAGTTATGGAGAGACTTATTGCAGTGGACGTTATAATAATGTTGCGTTCATTAACAGCCTAACTAGTAGAGGTTTCTCATTAGTTGAATAACATTGTCTAATAGTATGAATAAGGAAACCGAAAACTATCATCAGTTTGAAGGAGTTGGCACAGGTAACAGCGCCTTTCACAGATCTGATGTTGTCAAGCCCACAATGTAAACGCAAATCCACCAACAAAAACGCCAAAGATAACAGTGTACCGGTATATAATCAGACAGACACCACACAGTCACCATACAAAGACACTTCATAAACTGTCACCATATAAACAGACACCACACAGTCACCATGCAAACAGACACCATACAATCAATATAAAAACAGACACCACACAAACAGCCACCATACAAACAGACACCACACAAACTGTCACCATACAAACAGACAGTCACTATACAAACAGACACCACACAAACAGCTACCATACAAACAGACACCACACAAACTGTCACCATACAAACAGACAGTCACTATACAAACAAACACCACACAAACAGCCACCATACAAACAGACACCAAGCAGTCACCATACAAACAGACACCACACAAACCCTCACTCAACGCAGATTTTTTTTTTTTTTTTTTACAGGACGGTTCGTGGGAGTGTATTCGTAAATTCTTATGCATCAGCCATGTATGAGATTCTCTGCTAATACATTTGTATTCATTCGTTAGGCTACCGAACACTTCACAACCAAATTGGAAAAAGAGCAAATCAATAATATTTTTTTTTTTAAGTAATAGTAATAATAATAATAATAATAATAATGTTTACGGTACCAGTTTATCTGATAATACCCCATACACAGTGTAACGACCCAAGGCTAGGCTACAGTACTCCAGCACATTTTAGTGTTGATCAGTTTACATCCCCTGAAGGTATCACTTGGTCGAAAAACCTGTGCACCTCTTGGGGATGGCAGCTGCTGAAGGATGTTGCTCCGACTGGTGAGTCCTAATCAATGGGTTGCTGCCCAAAAATACAACCTTTGTTGATGATCCATTCTGAATAATATCTGTGAACAACTGGAGTCTTATTTATGAAGAAACCTTATCAGTTGGGGAGTAAACATATTTTCATAACAGCAAACTGTTGTTGCAGATCGATTTGCTGTTTGTATTTTGCCATATAACTATTCACTCCAGTTTGATTCCAAAATGTTTCGTAGCTGCATATGAGAAGACAAAAGTATGCAGAACACAAGCAATCAAACACAGCTTAACCCACTGAATCCGGTGATGTGTATTTTATACTGGTTTTACTTTCCCCAGACGATTTTCGGTTTTGGGTATATCTATCTGACTACATGGGTTACAGCCTTCACTAACCCCTTCGACACGAAAGGTCTCACTGAGCAACTAAAACAGGCTGGAGGTCACAAGAATAAAAGGATAGATATTATCATCGTAAAGGACGGTTTTGGCCTCGGTGAGTTTGTAAATTGAGTCCCAGGGTTGTATTTACAAAGCATCCCAGTCAAGTCACGGGATAAACACGTCTCCATATCAGTTACCCATTATCACAGGTCCTATTTTACCTATTTTGCCATTTCAGTATTTACGTCAATTGTGAAGTGTTCCGTTTCTATAAGAGTGAAGATAAGCAGTCTTAGACGCGAGTGAAGCTTTACAAAGTTTTGAATTGATGCCTTGGCATATAACCGGTTGTCTCTGTTGGTAACACAGCGTCGGGGCAAACACACGCGTGGCAACAGTTTCATGGAATCCTTGGTTTTTACCCACGGCTCAAAGTGGCCTCATCTGCCGGGCTTGTTACTTTACGGGCGGGCTTGATACTTTCTCCATTATTTATCGACATAATCCCTATTCATGCAGTTATACAGCGGTTGAAACAGAGCAGCCAGATGATGAATATTCCCGCTACTGACAAAATGATTAATTGCGCTGTGACGTATCCTCATTTCCAGACTAACCAGCCTGGCAGCCAATAAAGTAATTACTCAACTATCTATTCCTCTGAAAAGCTTATGCACTGTAGGTAAAAACACTGGTCAGTGTCTGAAACAGTCGCGTTCTGAGCTTCAAATCACATACCAAAAGAGAGAATTTTATTTTTTTATGCCTTAACATTAGCATGAACCAGTTATCGAACACACAATCTGTTCTCAGACTAAAAATAAATAATATTGAAGGTAATCGGTAGGTTGCCCAGAATGTGAATTATTCATGGAAATAATAAACCCAGCCTTTAAACAGACAAGCGATTTCATATCCTTACAAAATGAGACTATGTTATTTATCCAATCAAACTACAAATTAAATAACTAATCTCTATTCATACACACAGTCAGCCACTCAACCTGCCACACAGCACAACCAATTCTGTCTCCTTTTCACAGGCTCAGTCGATTTTGCCTACCTTCTTATTTTTTACTTCTTTTTCTTCAGCATGAGCCCCCGGTAAACGCATCTCCTCTCACGCCGACGACCCTTCTCAAAACAAAGCGTCATTCCGAAACAAGGCGACCCCGCTGTTCTGCGCCGAATGAAGTTTAATGTGTGTATCGGGAAGCCTCAATGCCTCGCCTCATCAGCCGGGCTATTTTAAGTGGAGGCGACACAAAGGGGCATATGGGGAGCGGAGGAGTTTGAGGTGGGTAGAGTGGAGTAATTATGGGCGTACTCAGACTTGGTGACAAGAGGTGGGGAGATGGTGATGCTGGTGCGTGTCTGTGGGAAGGATGGTTGTGGTGGTGTTGTGTTTGTCTGTGTGGAGCAGGATGGGGTGAATGATAGAAAAAAGTTTAGCTCTGTGAAGAAGGGTGTATGGATGTGAGGAATGGTGCATGGGAGGTGTGTGTAGGTGAGATGTATGTACAGTATATATGTATGTATATATGTTTGATTGCATATAGCCTACAACACTGCATGTGTATGTCTATGTACTTTTGCTTGTGCATGTAATGCTAGGTTATGTGATTAGATAAGTAGGGCGTTGGGTGACGTGCTTCCTAGAATTCACTTCTGGCGGTCTTTTTAATCTAATATTTTGCTTTCTCATTTAACTACATCAGCCTGATAATATACAGTATATATTTAACATTATAATAAATTTTGTTATCTCCAGCTGATAGTATTTAGCTCGGGAGACGTTTAGAAGCAGAGGAGTCTGAGAGTGTTTTTGATCCCATTTATCACATGAAATCTTCCCTTAACTGACTACAACTGTCTGGAGGCAGCAAGAATAAGAATACAAAATACGGCATCGTAGTACTATGGGGTCAACTCGCTGCTGGTCGGCGGTCGCATTTAATCTTTCTCTATGTTTAATTATAAAACTAATATTTTTCCCCTTCAGAAATAAGTCAGCCATCCAACATAACACCCAAGCTACTATCTCTTTGACCTGGGGACAACTTTTTATCTCGTTCATACTAACTCCAGACGATTTTACACAAGAAATGAGCGATCTTCGAATCATAAGAATTAAAGAAGCCTTATCTTACCATTCCAGGTCAAAAAGTCTCCCCATAGCTGAACAAAATCGTCAGGATATACCAAGAATTATATATATTACACAGTACGTCATCGAACTGAAAGGATAGATATTATGGCTACCTACCCCTTCGGATGTACTACCATCTATCCCCTATTCCTGCTTATTTCCCTCATTTATCACTTATTCTTTCTGCCATCCCTCCATATGTACGACATTCCCACTCTCCTCCATATTTCCTTCGTTTTTCACTTGTACCTGTATCCTCTCTCTCTCTCTCTCTCTCTCTCTCTCTCTCTCTCTCTCTCTCTCTCTCTCTCTCTGTTCTCAATCCTATCATCCTTACTCTGCTTCTCGCTTTTTTTAACTGTTTCTTATTTTCATCGTTATGGCACTGTTAAAGATCCCACTTTTGCATACTTTTATCTTGCTTTCAGCACACCCTTATTGGTAAAGCTAATAATATTACCTTTTATCCAATCGTCACGGGTTTACCTACCTATCAGTTATTGTTCAGTTAATGGCAGGCGATTTACGTGAGCTGAGGTGAGCAACTAGAAAAAGACTGACAAAACTGACACCATTATCACCCTCCAAATCAGGACAATTCTAGCATTCCATTCTAGCAAATGACCGACGATTTCATTAGACTGAGAGTGAGGTATACGGACCTGACAATGTTATTATCTAATGCGTTCATATCTATCACTGACTCACCACTGACTCAGCAGATTTGTTTAGTTTACAACAGCTGAACATCTAAAAGCCCTGTATTTCTTCCAGGTGTCTCCGATCGTCCCTTCGGCATCCTATTGTTATCGCGACTTTACTCCACACCCTATATTCAGTGTTTTGATTTCACAACGCTGTGAAGTGTTCAGCTGAAAAAAAGCATACACCCATATAGAAATGTTGGTAACTGGTAAGGTACAAGGGCTTTGGTTCACTTGAATCCTCTTCAGGTATGAAAAATGACTGAATATACGCTACATACAGCTCTCCTCCCTGCCTCCTGTTATCGCCTCGCAGTTTACGGTAGAGAATGTTCGGTATCTGTCCATAGCTGAAGAGAAATCAAATTCGGTTAAAACAGTTGCATCTTTCCTACACACAAGGTCTACATATATGAACATACTTTTATCTTCCTCTCATTCCACCACCTCTTCTCCCTCAGTCATTCCTGTCTTCGTCTCCTACTTCATCCCTTGTCACCCCATTTTGCCTCCTCACTTCTCTAATCTCATTAACAGATCATCTAATTCCATCTCTTCCTCCTCCTCTATGCTCCCTTCCTCAGCTTCTACTTTACACGTCCTAAACCACCTCATCCCACCATTTTTCCTTCTGTCACGCCCCCTCCAGCCTTTAGTCTCTACTCTCCAAAGCAGTTCTTTATCTAATTCCGTCTTTTCTTCATACCCTACCATCATTTTCTTGTCTCTTGCCTTTTCTTACGCCTATATCTCCGTTTTGTTCCATCTATACTCTTCTTCCTACCCTCATTCTCTCTCTTGGGCATCCACTCACTTGATATGCTGCTGCCTGCTTCTTCCTTTTCCGTGACTACCCTCCTCTCATCCTATATCTCCTGTCCTTACTGTTAATTTCTGTAACTCGATTTTTCCGTACCAGGTGGCTCTTCGTTGAGGGACAAGCCTGTCACTCAGACGCTGTTTGGTAACATAAAACAAATGACTTTACGACGTGGAGCCTATTATGGTGCTTCTGTTGACTGAGTAGAGAGACAGATACGGCGTCCATCCAGGAGCCAAACCTTTACACTCATCCCCGCGCCTCGCTGTGGGGAAGCGCTGTCCACAGCTAGGGAGCAGTGGTTCACTGCGCGGGATGGCCCTGCAGGGGTGATTACTGGACTGCGGATGGTGGATCTGCGTGACCATACAGCTGAGTTACTCAGTAACGTCCATCAAAAAGTCCTCTTCATCTTCATCCACCTCTTTCTCCTCGTTTCTCCTCCTTTCTCATCCTCTCCTCCTTAGTCCCATAATCTCTTCCAGTTTCCTTCCATATCATTTTTATATATTACTATTTCTTGCTTCATTTTTTAAGTGTGTCCTCTCTTTGCCTAACGTCCTTCTCTCCTTATGTAACCTTATTATTCCCTCCCTTGGCCTTCCTTGTTGCTTATTCTTGAATAATAAGTCCTTGATCATCTCTCTCTCTCTCTCTCTCTCTCTCTCTCTCTCTCTCTCTCTCTCTCTCTCTCTCTCTCTCTCCACGTAATCCCAATTTTCTGATTATCACCCTAATTCTTGCGTTCCCTCTTATTATCGTACGAATTCCATTTGCACGTATGCTAATCTCACTTCATCCTTTATAATATTTTTCTTGTTCATTCCCCCTCTCCTTCTCAGAATGAATCACTTTTCTGTTCAAACGTCAAAAGCCGATTTCATTTTTATATTGTTTGATAATATTATTTTTTCTTTTTCATCTTTCCGTTTACTGTTAAGTCTCTTTCCCATTTGTTTTGTCTTGCGCCCCGCTTCTTAGGAACATTACAATTTGGCAAACGTCTCTCTCTCTCTCTCTCTCTCTCTCTCTCTCTCTCTCTCTCTGACACACACACACACACACACACACACACACACACACACATTCATTTCCTCCCTTATCTGGCCCTCTTCATCTTCTTCAAATCTTCCTTCTCCCTTCATCTACCTCATACCCCTTAATCACTTTACTTTTCTTTCCATTTCCCAACTCATTTCCCTTTCATAACTCTTCTTTTCTCTCAAACACGCAATTATTTCAACACTCTTCTTCCCTATTCCCCTCCTCCTTCGTCATTATTCCTTCTTCCCCTTCGTCATCATACGTCCATCCCCTCTCATGTTCTTTCCATCAGAAATTCTTCCCTCTCCCTTCTTTCTTGCCTTTCTCAAGACGCTTCTTTCCTCTTCCTTCTACGCGTCACTCCTCCTCCCTTCCATCACTTCCTCCATTATTCCTCTTCCTTCCTTCCATTCTTCATTTCTCGTCCTCTTTCCTTCTACCCTCCATCATTCCTCTTCCCCTTCACTTCCTCCCTCACTCCACTCTTACTTCTCCCCTCATCCTTCTCCCTCCATCACTGTTTTATCCTCTTCCTATCCTTCCTTCTATCAGTCCTTTATTCTCTCTCTCTCTCTCTCTCTCTCTCTCTCTCTCTCTCTCTCTCTCTCTCTCTCTCTCTCTCTCTCTCACTTTAATCCCTCAGCTGCCCCTCTCTCCCACTCCAACACCTCTCCCTCGTTCTCTTCTCTCTCTCCCTCGTGCGTGCAAAGTCGTCCTTGTCTCTCATATATATATATATATATATATATATATATATATATATATATACAGTGAAGAGCAGAGGCCATTTTGTACATTATTCAGTGGGGCGGTCATTCTGTGTGTGTGTGTGTGTGTGTGTGTGTGTGTGTGTGTGTGTGTGTGTGTGTGTGTGTGTGTGTGTGTGTGTGTGTGTGTGTGTGTGTGTGTGTGTGTGTGTGTGTGTGTGTGTGTGTGGTGAGACTGCGCTTATGTTTATTCAGAGGCCAAGATAGTGAGGGTATCGGCCTGTATTGATTTTGTCTGCGTGCATCACAGGGAACGTTCGTATGAGTGTGCCCGTGTTTATGTGTGAATTTGGTGCGCGCCCGTGTATGCCCTTGCGTTTATGTGTCAGTTCATGTGAGCATTTGCAAGCATGTCTGATTATGTACAGTACGGATGTATGTATGTATGTGGTTGTGTCTGTGTGTGGATGGATGCGTTTGTTTACTTCCTGGAATTTCTTCCTCCTTTCATTAGTGTCCCAAGTGAAAGCAGAAAGCAGTATTCTGAATTTATCTTTCACTCTAAGGCCTCATTAAGGTACGTTTCTGTTCATTTCAGGGGCTTATATTTTGGGATACTTTTGTGCTATGTTTGTGAATGGACACCAGCAGTATTTGTGCCCATATCCGTGAAGTAGGTATACATAATCTTGTAAACTTATCTTTTTATGAAAGAATTTAGTGAAGGGTCTTCTCTCTGAGCCCGAGTATGCCATTATTTCTTTTCTCTTCTTTCTTTTTCGATTTTATTTTCCAACAGTTTTATTGAATTTCGGAAAAACTTTTCGTATTAGAGGGGCCAAATGTAGATATAATTATTTTCATCATCTGATAACCAAAAAAAAAAGAAAATGAATAAAATCAAACAGTGGAACTTCATTACAACGATAAACAGATTATCAGAGTGAAGTGGTTAATGTGAGGTTTATCATCATCGGTGTCTGGAATTCACGTTTTATACATGTGTGTTTACCTGCTGTTGTGGTGCTGGATAAGGATGCCTTCATGCGGTGGCACTGATATATGTGGACAACGCTGCTGCCCAAACATGCAAACTCCCTCACCTCCCTCCTTATTCCCTGAAAGGAGAAAGGTGAGCAGCCGAAGCGACGTAACTGCAGCCTGCAGCCCACTGGGTTCACATTTCATATGAACCTGGCGCTACAACATCTGCTGCTACAACTACTACTGTCTGCTGTAATAAGAGAGTGCGATTGTGTAGAACTCTGTGTATCAGCAGGGGGAAGGGTATGATGTACACTACAGCCTCCACATCTGTTCGGTTGAATTTATGTATGAAAATATATTTTACCACTGGGAGCAACGATTTCATTTATCTTCTTACAGCTACAGGATCTTAAGGAAAATAATTTTAGGACAGTATACAATATAGACAGTTGCTTGTTGACAATAGACTATAAAAAAAAAAATTCACAAACAAAAAGTATATTTTTTCGGTTATTTAAGCAAGTCTCCACGATGCCTGCAGCAACGTGTTTACTGATGATGTCATCAACTGAATGCATCAATACTGAGTACATAACCAGC
This sequence comes from Coenobita brevimanus, assembly GCF_032717465.1. Taxonomy (NCBI): domain Eukaryota; kingdom Metazoa; phylum Arthropoda; class Malacostraca; order Decapoda; family Coenobitidae; genus Coenobita; species Coenobita brevimanus. The sequence goes on along the minus strand of NC_136976.1, from coordinate 14,635,948 downwards.
CGTACGCAATATAAAAACCATAAACAACCCAGTTAAAGACATAGGACACCTGATGACCTAATATAATCTACTGTAGCTTACCCCAAATCTAAACCTACCCTACCTTAACCTTACCTAACCAAGCCATGCCTAGCCTAGCCATGGAATCTAACCTTACCTAATCTATCCTATTTTTTATATCTCAAACCCATGATCTCCACCTCATGTTAACACTGAACCTAACCTTGAAAGCCTGCTTTACCTACTAGGCTAAAACTCTTTCTCGGCTCTAACCTAACCTATCCTAACCTAACTTAACATATCTGAAAGGCGCTTAAATACTGAAGTAAAAGTAATACATTCGTTATTAGAATTTGACAGCAAGCCTACTGTACCTCCTGCAGAAAACTTCACTGGGGAGAAGGTAGGCTACCTGTGATACAGGTAATTGGTCTTTCTATACTTCAGACGTTAAATTCCAGAGGTGCTCGGTATCTATGCTAATCTATGAAAAATAGGAAATAACCTGTGACAGACGGTTTTCACTGGGAAATTTGGAGGACCCACGCCCGTGTGCAAAATGTTAATAGTACTTAAGTATTTTCTAGGTACCATTGTCAAGATCTGGAAAGTTTTGATATTCTTTTGCTGAGCGTATTCATAGGCCTACTGGTAACATTCACCCTCTTATGGTCGGGACTTTTCTAGTACAGGTATTTCATTCCATCTACAATCAGACGAATTTATTCAGCTGGAGTGAGTCATAGAAGTTTGTTGGCGCTAATGTATGTGTTCATTCATATCCAAGTGCTTGACATGACTGTATTTTGCACATCCACTGAGAGAAAACTAGCATCTCCAGATCTCCACCATCCGTTGTACTTTAAATGTCTCACACCACGGCACATGACAGGAGTGAAAGTCCATAATTTGTATAACATATACCTAATATCATTATGGTAACACATCGTTTCAAAATGTATGGTACTGCAGGACTACCGATATAATCTGTTATTCACCACTGGAGTGACAGTGTACACTCAGAGAAATGAACTTCGAAGACTGTTCCACTGTGTCTAATTCATTCTAGAGAAAGGCGATCACTTTCCTGCTTAACACAGTCTCAGAGAATCATTTATGGACAGAAACATATCAAACCTCTTAAGGCCAGGAAGATCAATGGCTGGGGTATCGGATGGAGCCTTTGGAGAGAGAGTTGCCTTTTCACAGAAAGGCACACCAAAGGCGCCTTTAAAGTTGTTTGAATATAGGAATCCGAAGCTCCATCAAAGGCGCCTTCGACCTGCCGTACAAAAAAGCACCTTTCATCAACTGGCGCCGAGGTTAAAGGCTCGCATTGAGTATCCGGCCCTAAGTTTGCTGCAGAGGAATCCTAGAAGACGAAGAATTCAAATGTAGTATACTTTTCATCACAAATTAACGTTAGTTCTTGTCCTACAGTAGTCTATGCGTGTTTAGAAGTCACAAGAAGAGATCGGCAGTGATGCATAGAAAGCTACTGTCCGGCATTTCGACTCATGCAAGGCGACATGGACTTGTACTTCGTACATATAAGATGCTACTCACTCGAAACGTATCATTTAATTACTTCTATGGCCGTCTTCTCCAGCTCTTCATTTTTTCCTCCATTTTCTTTTCTTGAATTCTTTTTCCTCATATCCATACACTACTATCCATTTCAGAGGCGGAGTTGCGCTGTTTATCGCAAATATCTCCTAAACGAATCGTTGGATCAGTATGGTATTTCAACACACTACTTTTGACATCCGGGCCTAATTTATGACCCTTAAACCATATTGCTATTTATGTTATGTGAGGAGTTTACTCGTGAAAAATAACAGAAAGTCGACTAGTCATGTTGACGCATTCGAAGGAAAGTGTTGCCCCCCAACACCCTCCCAAACTATTTCTTAACTACCCCTACTTCTCCCCCTTCTCGTCCTCGTTATCCCTCCTATTCTTCCAGAGTTCCTCGCCTCCTTCATCACTCTTGTGTTCCTCCCTCATTATCCCAGCACTGTATTATAATGTAAGAATGTTATGTAGTTGTAGACGTATTGATATGATTATTTGCAATGGATGCAAGTCGTATTTCGCGTAGAAAGTACTGTACATCAGGATGATTACGTACATGCAATAGAAGCTATGCCTATATGTTTGCAGTGTTTATGGTCAACCATTGAAATTCACGGACTACAAATTGTATCACTTGTTGCCTGAACCTTCTCGGAGAAGTTATTACTATTATTACAATACTGTGTATTCATCCTAAAATGTGAACATGGTCCAGTTGATATATATTGTTTTACCTGTCTCTATTTATATTATTACAAAATTATAAACTCCAATGCTCTATTGTATATGATGCGTAATATTCATTAGTATATACATACATACATCGTCATTTTATTGTAAATACTATTACATACATTCCATTACATTTATTAAGTTGGAGCAATATATCATATTGTAGGAATAAAACTATGTAAACAATATAACAAAATTTATTCAACATCACTTTCAAAGAAGACGTCATCATCTTCATCATCACTGGCGATGTTGATAATAATGGGTTCCACTCCCTCGTGTATGTTGTCAGTCTTCCAGTATTCTTCTTCAAATTTGCGGGAGTGCTGAACAGCCCCCGTCCAGACGTCCTTGTGTACCATATGCCTGGCTTCCTCCAATCTATCCTGTAGGTCCGTCCGGGTAAACTGTTGTAGTGTGGAGCGCACATGGCGCTTCATACAGCCCCATACTTGCTCGATGGCGTTGAGTTCTGGGTGGCCAGGTGGCAACCGTATGACCTCGTGTCCCCACGTACGGAAGGTGTTGTCGATTTTATACTGGGGTTGTGGGCGGTTCTGCTGGCAAAGGAGCAGCAGCTCAGGGCGAGTGGAAGCAGGTGGGATGGAAATTTTGTGCTGCTCCAGCCATCTGATGAGGTCCGCCTTCCTGGTGGCTATGGTAGGGCATCGACTCTCCTCTGTTAGCTGACTGTGGTAAGGTGCATTATCCAGTACAAGCACCGATGGGTTTGGCAGTGACGGAAGGAGCTGCGTTGTTAGCCATCGCTGGAACAGTTCTCCGTTCATTTCCCCATGATAGTCACCCTGGTTACTTTTGGCTGGGTAGCACAGGTAGGAACCGTCAACAAAACCTTCGTCCGTGCCAGCTGAGACCACCACAAATCGCTCCCCTTCACCAGGTGGTACCTGACGACTGTAGGTGGTGCTGATGGGAGCCTGAGTGGTATCCACCCACTCCCTACTGTGGCCCATCCTGGTGGTAAACCATGTCTCATCCACATACACCACCGTTCTTCCCTCCTTCCGGTGGCGTTGTAGAGCCCGGAGAGCGGCTATCCGACGACACACCACCTCCAGCGATTCCTTCCTCACATACATCTTGCGTTGTGAGACTCTGTATCGGAATCCCATGGTGTGCATAATCCGCCAAACTGTTGTTTCAGAGGTATCCTCGGGGATAATACCAGCTGTTTTCAGATCAGCTGATATGACACTGAGTGTGAAATGTTGTCTTTCTGAAAACTTTCTTTGGATGTGGCGGCGTATTGCACCGACAGTAAAGTTGTCGAAGCATCCCGTGTAGGTTGTGGACGGTGGTGCTGGTGTGGAAGGGGAGGATGTGGCGGTTTTGCTCACAATGCTCCTCACTGTTGACACACTCGTGCCCATGATGTTCGCAACTCGCTCGTAAGGCCTGTGTGCATAAAGATCAGTGTTGTTATATTTTGCATTTCTTCTATAATATGACATTGCGACATAATACAGTCTGCCTTACTGTTATATATGTTAAGAAACGTGTACACATAACATAAAACAGAAAAAAATTTGATATAGATAGCAAGTTCACTTACACAGGAAAGTCTATTACATCAATACTCGCATAATGCAAAATATGGTAGGATATTATAGACATAAAAGACTCGAAGGAAAAGGGTCTTGTGGCTCAATCTTTACCCAGAGCCTTATGAACCAGCAGCATCTTACTTTGCTTTCACAGCCAGAGACCTCGTTCTCCCCTAAAAATAATTGGCTCCAAGATAATTGGTATAATTGTTATCCATGAGATCATTATGATTTGTTTGTCAGTGATTCTGCCAACATTATTATACACTTATATAGCAACAGTACCGATTGAATATTTTTGGTGTAATTTTTACTTTTTATACCATTGTCTATCAAATGCTCGAACAAAATAAAGTGAAGTGGGTGGTTATTATGCCCGCCGTATTCAAAGAAACACAGCACATATACTATAAACATGGACAAAACTATGTACTCACCTATTCAAACTTATGTAAGTTCGACCACGGGTGCTTTCCCTCTTGAACAAAGTGGCAAGACGAATGATAAAAGCTGTCCTGCATCCACGGGGGCAACGGGAAGACATTGTAGATACTGTTGTTAGTGGGCGTGCCTCGACAGTCAATGATCTATCCCCTGTACCTGCTGATGTCATAACCTCGGGAAGGGGAAGGGGGGGTACCTCAGAGAGGGGGGAAGTGATACGGGAGACTGAGGATATTCAATGAAAGCATAAATTGCTTATTAAAAATAAAAGATGAACAAATAAAGCAACCATGAACGATTTTATTTGGTTGCCCAAAAACAAAACTGACTTCATATTTTTGGTAACCGTAGATACATCGGTAATGATACGGCCATAACAACTTAATTAGCCAATGATTTTATGGTCGTTTGACCCACTCTGGTTTTCATGGTCACACACAACAGTAGGTAACTGTGTTAAATAATATTATTAATGTATGATAACTATATACATACTGTCATATTCAAATATTATGTATGCAATTAGAATGAAAAAAGAAAACGGAAGTGCAAAGATGGGAGAGGGATGGTGTGACTGGGAGTGAAGAGGGAAACGGGGAGGGGGTGAACGCGATATTGGGGGGTAGGGAAGGAATGGTCAGAGGGTTGTTCAGGGTGTTAGTGGAGGAGCTACCCCACACAGTCGCACTCGTCCGATTTTGTATAACAACTTAGATTTGATGACTGGATTAGGCTTAATATCCTTCAGTAAACTCCTAATGTAACATATGTAGCAGTATGGTTTAAGGGTCATAAATTAGGCCAGGATGTCAAAAGTACTGTGTTGAAATATCATACTGATCCAACGATTCGCTTAGGAGATATTTGCGAAAAACAGCGCAACTCCGCCTCTGAAATGGATAGTAGTTTCATATTGTTTGCTGTTGAATCTTTTATCTTATGTTAGGCAGCATCTTACCAACCTTCTTGTAATACTATATTATTTCGTTCTGCACTCGATCATTCTTTTCCCAACACGAGCACCTTTTACCAGATCAGCATTCCATGTCTTATACACAAGTTGCATATTATCAGTCGGGTTACCTATTTGTAATTCTGTGCCATTTTTTTCTCACTTATCCGCCTTCCTTCCTAGTCATTTTTTACCTCTTGTTCAGTCTACAGTTCTTTCTCCACTGCCCACCATTTTTTTATTAGCTCCTAACTTATTTTCAACGATCTATAAACAAGTTCCATCCCATATGTTGTTTCTTAAGTTTTTCGCTTTGTCTCACCAACCCTTCCCTTTTCTTAGTTTATTATTTACCTTCATGTCCAGTCTATTACTTTCTCCTCAACGCCAAATATTTTTACCAGCACTTCACACACTATCGGAGATCCATACACGAGTTCCTATTATGTATTATTATTTTAAATTTTACGCTTTCCTTCGCCAATCCTTCTCTTGTAGCAGACTTAGTTTTCTCGCCTTCTCCAATTTACCATTCTCTTCACAACAGTTACTCCTTTTACCAGCTGTGCCCTCACATCACAGACCTACTCAGTAAGTCGTATATCATTTGTTACAGCATTATCCGAACCCCTAGTTTGCGCCCTGTCCAACTAGCTTTCCAACCTATATATTTATTTTTATCTAGCTAGCTAGCCACCCAGCTAGTTGTGTGTGTGTGTGTGTGTGTGTGTGTGTGTGTGTGTGTGTGTGTGTCTAGAAAAAAGTCTGAGCTAACCTACGTAAAACTGTCAGAACTGGAAGAATATAATGTAAATGATAGCAAAAACATATGGAAATGGAGTACTCTGGCTGAAGCAGTTGACTTCATCCAGAGGACATTGTTGTAGTTTACTCCTTCTTACCAACACATGACTTTCTCCAACATAGGACAGCACTGCAATAGTGATGGGGTTAATGGAATACATATTTAAATCTGGCCAGCTTGACAAGTTTTTCTCAATCCGAATGTAGTCATCAGGTAAGAGCAAGAATACCATGGACATTATGAAGCTGGGTTGAAGGTGATATTGGACAGCGAGGAGGAGGTGGAGATAGTGTCTGAGATCGTGCCTGAAATTATTTTACATACGATAAGTTTTCTGTTCGTAAGTAAGGTGCTGGGAAAAAGACAAGGCTGGAAAATCTCTACACTTTTCTTGTCCTTCCTGGAAAAAAAAAAAAAAAAAAAACTATCTTACATTTTATTGACCTTAAACAAGCCTGTTTCTGCAGGAAAAACAAGACTTAGAGACATTCAACCCAGTTCTTTCTTTGTCTCCCTGTAAAAACAAGAGACATGGAAGGATTCTACACTTTTTGTATTTCGTCCTTCCTGCAGTAAGGGAAAAAAATTCTTACAACAAAGTATTGATCGCACGTTCGTGAATCAGCGTCTTGACATTCCTAAGTTCGAGAGGTACAAGGTGAATATTTGAAGGTAATAGGAAGACGAGGAAAATTACAGGGAAGGAGAGGACTTCCCTTGGGTCTTGATTTATTGAGGCGTAAATTAGTGGTTAGAACGGGCTGATGAGACTTCGGGAAATCCTGCGAAGAAGATAGAGGTTAATATACAATGAGTTGCTTGGATCGAGACATGAATGTTGGAGGAATACAAAGGTAGAAAAAGATAGGTCTCAAGGTAAGGGCTATTTAAATGAGACAGAATCCCCTGAATCTCTGAGGGACAAATACATCAGCCGTGAATGAAGGCAATAATGTCTGTGGAACAAGGGTAAAAAAAAGGCAGGACCTTAGTGCAGCGAATCCTCAATATTCCACCTCCCCTGGGTTATTAGTACCTGAGGAAAATGTACCACAGGTTCTAGGATCAGCAGTGTTAGGCTACACTAGAAACATAAACAGAGAAGGATATCTTGTAGCGTGGTTCTTCTCTGGGGCTTTGCTTATCGCTAGCTCCCTAGATGGAGGTGTGAAATCCTGATTTTACCGACACTCTGACTTCCCCTGTGTTCATAAGCAATCGTTAATCGTGTTCCCTGTGCCCTTCCTCAGTTTCCCCACAGTGATTCAACACGTGTTTTGTCTGCACAGTGGGGTATAGTTGTTTGATTTTGGTGGTCATGTCGGGGAGGGAAGTGAGGGAGTGCCACTTAACTTGCAAGCTGAAGATTTAACTCCATAGTCTACCATTTACTGAAAACCTGTTGGTGCACATCACAGACCAATGCCTATGCTCCAGGGACAACGATGTTGATACCTCCTATCACTGTGTGTCTGGCTCAATCTCTGACTTCCTCAGGGAAGCTCTGAGTTTTTTTTTTTTTTTTTTTTTCTTTATGGGAGGAAGATTTACCGCGACCACCCAGGTGCCAATCATCGCCCGGGCCCCAGTGCTTGTCTCTTTCTCGGTGCAGTGGCTTCAGCCCTCACTGAGGGACACTTTGAACAGGTCACCGATAATGATCATTACTTATCCCCTTATGATGCTCACATTTTCAGAACCTTACTAGTCCACCAAAGGATCGAGAGATGAGCGGGTCCTCGAGAAGGGTATTACTTCAAGTTCTACTGTCGTTATCTTTGTTTCAAGTGTAGTCCAAAACTACAGAATCTAGAAGTTGGAAGATTTTACCCCAAGCATGGGTCCCCAGAGACAGGGGAATATTGACGATACGCTGATTAGCCACACACTAAGTTGGTGACTCCAGAGGTTAGCTTTTCATAGTTCATCACCTTCTTCATCAGTTGTGTACCTTAAAACGGGGTAGTCATTGTGGAACAAAAACAGATTACGGCAGGTCAGCCAGTACTGTGGCGTTTAAAACGAAATAGCAGTTTGGAAGATCAAGAGGTTGATTTTTTTTTTTTTCCGAGAGGGGGAGTCTACAATCTGTAAGGAATAAAGCTGAAATAAGACAGGTTTACCCGTAGAAGACCCCATAATGAAAGCTTTACTCCCCAACTTTTAAAAAGCAGAAAAAGACAGGTTGTCAGTAATGGCCTAAAAGCGAAAGTAGAAACCTGGAGGGAAAACTGCAGAAAAACACAGATTTGTTGCTACAAAACAATAAAAATAGGGCAGCAATCGCAATAATAAAAAAAAAAAAAGGGGGCAGAAAAAGTCAGGTCCATGGATGGAGGACCGTTAAATGAGGCACACACACACACACACACACAAAAAAAAAAAAAAAAAAAAAAAAAACATGGCAAGGAATTTAGGTCGATGTATTAATCTTCGAACAAACAGATAGTAGTAGCGAGCAAGGTAACTGGTGAAAATTATGACGAATGTCAGAAAAGAAGCCTAACAGTAAATAATGCCCAGTTCTCTTACGTATCAAGTACTAATATTTTTGTTAACTTTTGACGACTTTACTCTGTTGAAAGTGAGATATAGAGGCTTGAGCGTTAATACATTCCCCAATTAACCCTCCCATGGTCCGAACAACTCTTGTAACCTAATGCTAGCGTCATACCACTTTATTTTGCTGAGAGTGACCCAAAGAAGCCTTAGATCGTTTAAATGAGGTAAAATCTCAAAGCAACAATGATGAAACCAAAACGCCCAAAGAGCCATTGCCATACGGAGGTACTGGGACTGAGGTACGAATCTCAGAGCATCAGAGAAACACTTAGCTTAGTGGCTTTTATAAACATCTAATTGCTGTTGTTGTGGGTGTTAGCTCCTCCAGGCAACATACGGCACCACATAACTCCGAACCATGGAGATCCTAACACTGACATCTCACTAATGCATCCACCACTACCATCACCACCACACCACCTGCTTTTGCCATTCCTCGACCCCCCTTCCCTCCCTCCTTCCCCTTATCCCCTTTCTCTCCGACATTCCCAATCTCATCCCCCACACACAACCTCTCTCTCTCTCTCTCTCTCTCTCTCTCTCTCTCTCTCTCTCTCTCTCTCTCTCTCTCTCTATCTATCTATCTATCTATCTATCTATCTATCTATCTATCTATCTCTCGCAAACACACACACACACACACACACACATCAGTGATAATGCAGGTAGGAGCGATGACGTGGTAGACATCTATGATCGCATTTATAAACTGTCCTAAGTTTAACTATTGTGTAAGTTTGCTCATACAAGTACATAAGCTTGCCGTCACACATAAAGCTACCAAACACTTCATAATTAGATCAGGGTAGAAATAAAGTGAAAAGTAACTGGGAAAAGGGCGATCTCGGACGATATTTATCTGTTATAAAGATTTAGTTATCCTGTACATTGGACAAGATCGTTTACAAATACTCCTGCTGGTTGTGTTCCTTTGATATTTACGTCCTCCTGTGTGGTGGCAATATCCCTCATTATACTAGTCACAGGCTTCATTTTCACGCTCTCGTCCTCAGATGAATCACTCTCACCTGAGGAAAAAAATCTGAATTTGACTGAAATACAGTACTAGAGTTGTCTCATCCACGACAGGACTAATGGTGCCAGATTTAACTTTCATGTTCCTATGGCTAAGTCTCAGATGAATGAGCTCCGATGGTGTTAACTAAAATAGGATGCTAGAGTTGTCTTTACCATTAGAGGGTTTGAATTCAGTTTTAGATGTCTGTCAAATTTTAGGATCTGGAGGTAAGAAAGAAAATGTTGTCCCTTTATTATCCATTGTTATTATCTGTCAGTTTCTGGGTGGAGTATTTGTATTACGGCTGGGTAGAATTAAAATTAAAAATGCTGCTTTAACATTCTTACCCTCTCATTACTTATCTATTTAAATGTAATCGTTTGGTATTTGCTGGAATGCAATACAAGAGTTGTCTCATCTATGGAAGTGGTACTGGTACCGGTATTAACAGCATAGAGTTAAGTGCTTGTGGACTAATTGTGAACTCAGCTGACATGTGGGTGAAATACCATTACAGTGCTATTTTATGGTGAAACTTTTGTATCCGTGAAAAAAAAAAAAAAAAGTGAGTAGGCCTATCTAGGTTTAGCAGTGCCATTTTTGTCATTTGTCCAGCCAGAATACAGTACGGGAAAGTTGTATCTGTAATAATTGAAATTTGGTATTCCGTGGTAAATTAGCAATTCTTTCATTTTTTTTCTCTTGGACCTCCGTAACACTGGAGCGACCTTGGCTACAGAATTTTAGGTACAGTCAAGACTTTCCTCGGGTTTTTTCCCATCTCCACAAAAAAGCAAATAATAGCACACACAAGCGACCTCGGCTTCACAAAAGATACAACAGCACCTCCAATTCGCCAGAGTAGACGTGAAAAAAGCGGCGTGCCTCACAAAAGAGCCATTCTTTTGCCTCGTCCCTCTCGCTTCCCCCTGACAAAGGAGACTAAATTAGCCTGTGTGGTAGCGGCACACCCGGGCCCCAGGCACTGTGCAGGCACGGGTTTAGCAAACGGCTGCCAGCCAACAAAGAGCCGCCAAGCCTCATGGCAACCACTGGGCCTGACGCCTGCAACGATAAGGTGAGGCTGGCAGAGCAACACAGAAAATGTCGGGGAAGAATAGTCATATGTGAAGGGATTTTACCAACACATGTATTTATATATTTGTTTTTGTAGGAATAATTCAAGAGTGGGAGCCTGCAGAATCTGGCAATACCTAAGATTTTAAGGAAAGGAAAATCTAATTTTAAAGTCCGTTCAGTTTTAGTTTCCCCGACACACTGCATTGGGAACATTACAACGGAAATAAAACAGAAAAAGGACAACAGTTCCAGAGCAGATCAGCTGCAAATCTGAAAAACTGAGAGTACCATTTACCTTTTTCATTAGATCTGCAGACAAAAAGAGGTGAGTGTGTGGCTATATCTTTGTTAGAGTCCACCTTTACAAGACGGGGCGATGATGTTTTTGCCCGCCTGTGTGTGTGTGTGTGTGTGTGTGTGTGTGTGTGTGTGTGTGTGTGTGTGTCTGTTCCCATTATATCTCATGAACGTCTTGAGCTATCAACATGAGAACTTCCCAGGGTTTCAAGATATGGCTAAAATCTTAGACGAGTTCGAAAATGGGCACTCGGGGTCAAGGTCAAGGTCACCAAAATGGCTGCCAAAAGTCAACCAGTTTTTATCGCCCGCCTTTTGAACGGCTTAAGATATCAACACGAAACTTTCAGAGTATCAAGATATGGCCAAAATTTTGAACCTGACCAACAGCATATTCTGGCGGCCGAATTGCATTCGGCTCCTAATGCTTTTCTTTCATATTAGCTCTGTATCTGGGGTGGAAGAAAGTGGATAGTTCAGAAATACAGTGACTAGAATAGTACCGGCGGCAAGAGAGAGAGAGAGGAGGAGGGGGGCTGCAAGAGGGGGAGAGAGGCTGCAGGAGCCGGACAGTGGGAGTGAAGGTGTGAGAGGAACTAGAAGAACGAGATAGTGTGGCAACAAGCAGTAGTGATTCAGTGGGACAGGATGAGGGAAAGAATAAAGGTGCAGTCGAAGGATAAGCAAATCTTGGGAAAATCTTGAAAAAAAGACGAAACCTGCACAAAAAATTAGAAAATAAGATAGAAGAAGATACTGGCAAAAAGCATGTAAGTACAAAGTAGTCTAGGTAAATACGATGTAGGTAGATACTGAGAAAATAAAAATGCACTATAAACAAGGAGAAAGAAATAAGGAGGATGGACTGCAAGAGTGAGACTAGGAGAGTGATGGAAATGAGAAAAGACAGTTCATTCGTTTCTAACTTTCTTCTTTCTTGTTTGTCTCTCCCAGAAACACATTCCTTTGCTTTGGACAGGTGCATGCATCTAAATTAATACACAGAAAAGAACAGCGTTAAAACAGAATGCCTTACTACAACGCGTTCAAGCAGTTTAAACATAAAATATGGACAGCATGGAATGTGAAAAGTACAGTACCTATACTCTCTCTCACCATTCACTTGACCTAAAACTGCCATCTCTCCATCTTCAACGCTGAGCTGTAGCAAGAGGATAACATTAGAATATCAGGGATGATGCTAGTCACAAAAAGCTAAGGAAAGGATGTAGTGCCGTGGTATTGTCTAATTCTGCCACCGAACTACAGAGAATAAGCTGCAGTAGTAAGAAACCCTCCGCCAAGTTAAAGTGGAAGAAAGAATAGTTATGAGAATCAAGTGACTGTGAGGAAAGAGGATGGAGGGCAAAGTGAAGGGAGAATGTATGTGACGGACGGTAATATACAGATGCGAACGAGGATACTTATGCATATCAGAACGCTAAATGATAAAGTAGTGAACGATAATCTTTGAAACCAAACTATGCGGCAATAGGAGTTGAACAAACTTTTTAAAATTTCATGTTAAAGATTCATAATTATACAATCAAAAAGTGGAGCGAAATTTTTGTCTGTAGGTGGAGAGCTTGTTACTTAGTAGGGGCAATAGTGTCATGATAGTGCCTCATGCAAAAGATGTAAGCTGTAACAGCCAATCCTACATTATTCTTTTCGAGGTGCAGGGATCCAAAGTCATACTGCCACAGTCCATTACACATAAGGGTAGATAACCAGTCTACTTCCCTTGGACTACATGATTGAGAAACCTCCAGTCACCTGCTAAGGACCGAACTCATGCATATGACAGGGAGGTCACTCTAACTGGGTCATTATAACCATTGGAGCAAGAAGAGGCCTTTTAAAAATGTGGATTTCATCAACGCTGTTGAACAAATAAAAATGCAAATAATTCAGACTCAGCTTTTTTGACTCATGGAAGAATTACTGGCTCTAGTTTTAACACTTGGGAATCTATGACCCACTCTCAGCTAAATAAAATCGTATGGCGTTGACAGGAATCAGTGATGTTCCAACAACGAAAGGGTTGAGATGGGTACACCGAAGACCAGAGCTACAGATACTCCTTTTTTTTTGGGGGGGGGGGAGACGGTTGCTCTCTACTCCAGTGTTGTGAAGCGAGGAGTTCCTTCTGTTTCCACTTATTCTCATTTCCCCTCGCGTCACTCCAGCCTTCATGCCAACCTTCCGCTTCCTTTCCTCTCTCGCTACTAACACCCTCCATCAACCTTTTTTCCTCCTCCTCCTGCTCCTCCTGTGGCCTTTGTTCTGTCCTTGTTCCTTGTACGTTTTCCAGTTACTGAATTTCGTACTCTCGGACTTCATATAATTTGAGATTATGAAGTAAAATTTGATGCTTTGGCAGACATCAATCTCCCTTTTCATGTATAAGACATTCATTTACTTTCTGATTTTGCTTCATTTCCTCCAAAACATCTCAGCGTCTCCTCTTTCAAATATCAGAATAATTACATTCTTTTGTTTACAACTGCTGTATCTTTTGTTTCATTTTATTATACTTTTATCTGTCGCTTCTCAGATATTTATTTCAATGCGTTTTCCAATTACCAGTCCTTTATCTTTATGACTTCTCTTCCTTACATCCCGTATTCCTCTATGGATCCACTGTATCTTGTCTCACAAATCTACAGTCAAGTCACCTATGTCAAATAGATCACTGCTACATCTTATATCTTTTCATTCTGTCTCTGTATACCTACATTTCTTTTTCTTTCTTTTTTTAATGTCACTTTCAAATGAACTGTATTCATCACCCCCACCTTAATGCCTGCAACCCATGGACATCTTTTTTACATATTTTACTTGCTGTTATCAGGCCATTCTTTTCACCCTTGAGTGCCCTCAGTTTGAAAAGACTCTCCCAATCTCGAGAAAGTCGAATATGGATAACAAGTATTCAATGAAAAAGATGTCCTCAGGGTGAAAGGATGAACTCTCTCAAGATCGGACAACTTTAGTATTACATTCGAGCCAACGACAAACAACTCTAATCAGGTAAGAGTGAGCCGTGAGAGCCTAAGGGTGTTAATACTGTCACAATTTACTCTTTTATGATTCGGAAAACTCTAGTTTCTTATTCCACCCAACCCTAGATGATTTCTTTCGGTCCTGAGTGTACAATTCAGTCTGCGTTCCATTTAAGCAGTCCAAAATCCCTTTCATCCCCTCAAGCTATTATCGCAAGTGTTCAACGACTGTGACAAACGGAAGACGTCTTTTTTCTTCTGCTGCTGCTAGAAGGTTTCAATCAGCTTAGGATAATAACCGAGTAGTGTACAGGGGTAATGGAGGGTCTATATAATCTCTCCTGTAAGCAACGTTGGTCTGGTTAGTACTTGGATGGGTGACCGCCTGGGAACACCAGATGCTGTTGGCATCCCTACGTGTCAAGTGGGGTTGGTGGAGGATTAGTGCCCCTCCCTGTAAAACAATTAACTCTAAGCCCTTGGACACCCCGATTGGGATACATGGCGTCTGGCAATGAATGAATGAATGATCAATAAAAGTCTGCTGGGCTAAACTGAATCACGTAGGGGTAACGTGTACTGTATGTAAGGTGTCCTGAGGCTGAAGAACTTAGCACACTGACTACGATGACGAACTTTCACTATACTGTATTCTTACCGTATCCAAATGATTAGGCTATATTCAGTTTGGGAGAGACTCTCTGATCTGGAGGTGTTATAACATGGAACTCATTAACCCGTTTGGTACGAGAAGTCTATATTATGTTGCACAAAAAGCTTCTGCTCCTTAACCAGAGCATAACGTTAAATGAGTAATTGGGTTAAATCCTGTTTGGCTCCTTTCAGACAGTCCTAAATCTCTTCATAGTCCTCTCACATCCCTCACTTACATCAGCGTTCATCACTGCAGGTGTGAATTACAAGCTGCTGCATCTCGGTGAATAAGAGTGCTTGTGTTGACATGACCACAGCTCTGAACTAACCAGAATTGCCACTAATCAGCATCTGATCGTTCCACAGACTTTCACAATCACTTCTCCCTTAAAAATACCTACATATACTTGGCTCCCCATTGCTCCCCACCTAACCATCTACATCCGCATGTTTATCTGCATCATCGTCATCCGCCTAAACTGTCACTTTCTCTCCCTGCTATTTCTTTCCCATCCATCCCCTTTTCCTCCTCTTCCTCCTCCTCTTCATCACCACCATCATCCCATCTTCTGTCCGTTTCCCTCCCTGCCATACTTTCCCTTCTCTCTTCCTCCTCCACATCATCATCATCATTATCATCATCACCATCATCATCACTGTCGTCGTCGATGTCATCAACGTTCCTTTACTCAGCCTCTTCCTCCTCTCCTGTCTCCCTTACATACTGTACACACACACACACACACACACACACACACACACACACACACACATACACACACACACACACGGTTCGTTTTCTGTTCCACACAAGTAATTACCGACATTTGCGCAATATATTAATTACATCATAAACTGAAGGAATTAGAGATACCCTTTTCTTAACGCCCTCCGAAACCAGAAATCTTCCCGTACTACATGTAATCCTTTAGTGGTAGCTCGATAAATGTAAAAAATAAGTAATCTGGGTTAGTAATCATCATTTTTAACCTCGTAAAAGATATCTCGGTAATTGCTTATCCTGTACCTAACACCCTCGGAAAGAATAGTAATTAGATAGAGAGAATGAGGAAGAAAAGAGAAAATGATGAAACAAATGGAAAGGATAAGATGAAAAAGGAGACAGAGATTGAGGGAAGAATGAGAAAATGGAAAAAAAAAATAGAAAATACAGAAAGGGTGTTGAGGAGGGAAAGGGGAGATAATAAGAGGAGAAAGACATGGGAATGAAAAGGGAATAAGGAGGGACTGAATATATGTAGCAAGAAGGGAACTGAGGAATAGTGGTTCAGTGGTCGGGGAGAGGGAGGAAAAGGGGGCTGATGAATGGGAAGGGATGGTGGATGGGAAAGACAGCGAGAAAAATTAGATCATTAAATCATGGGTGGGAAGGTATGGCAGAGAAAACTGATTACGACTATAATGACGTATGTGATAAACGCGATAAACTGTTCCCGTCTGGCCAATTACGTAAACACGGTCTTCACGACGGAGCTTAAGTCCTATAAATTTCCTTTAACTTAATAGCGATGTCCACCATTCATACATCATTATTTCTCTTCATCCCATTTGTCCTTCAGCTTCCTATACTCTGGTTTCGATATTAAAAAGAGCCTTCCGAAAGTTCGCGGTATGATGGAGAGCCGACATCACTCACATCAGGCTACCAATTTCTCACACATCTCAGAATGAATTATCTCCACCTCTGCTTTTCATACATCCACCACCGTCCAAGATTTTTAGCCCACTAGCGAAATGCCGATGGACACAGATGTAAATGATTTTGTACATTAAATCCTAGACCGCTTTGAATTTCCCTGCCCGGCAACCATCAACACGAATCGAAATCGATATTAAATTCATTAGTGATAGATTAGTATCATTAGCATCAACAACAGCAGCAGCATCAACGACAAAGTAGCATCCCACCACATCCTCACCGAGAGCGATTGATGAAAATGGGTCTTTGATCACATTAAATTCCAGTAATCCACGGTGAATAATATCCTTCCACACGCGAAGCTCCATTTAGGATGGACATCATCCTTCGGTTTATTCTATGTAGCAAGTGGATGAGAAGGATGGGTGGAAGGGACTTGGTGGGTATGTGGCAAAGGTTCTACTTTTCTTGATTAGGAGAGTTTCCTCATCTTTATTACTTTATGCCTGCATTACTTTTCATCAATCTCTCCTTTCTTATTTATGCTGTTTACTTCTACATAATGAATGTAAAAAGCTTACTACAGAATGATAGTACAAAGTTCATCGTAAAGGAACGGTGCTACGAAGTGCCTAAAGCTAAATACGGCGCAAATACAGCGCGTTTCTCCTACCCTAGGGAAGACACCGAACACTTGCAGCTCCTGTGATGTCCAAGTGCAGTCATTAGGAGTATATCTGAGTAGTAACCAAGTAATAATTGCTACCTCATGGCTAAGGCTCGTGGAACTTCATACAACTACGACTTTGTATTCCCGTTGTGTGAGCGGCCCATATCCTTCCGGTAAAAACAAGCTATACACTACAACCTCAGGAAGACAAATAGATAGCAGAAACATTTAAGACGATGGGTGATTTTAAGGTACTGCATTAGGGATTTCGTACAGTCTTCCCCCCCCCCAAAAAAAAAGCTCTGTGTGTGTGTGTGTGTGTGTGTGTGTGTGTGAGAGAGAGAGAGAGAGAGAGAGAGAGAGAGATTCTGGGGAAGAAGCGAGGAAAAATTATCTCTGAAGAGAGTCGAGAAGAAAGGACTATTCATCTTATTCACGTCTCTTAAGCGAAACTTTCCCTTTCTCATTTAGGACGAATCTTTCATTCGCACCTCTTATCCCTTCTACACACACACACACACACACACACACACACACACACACACACACACACACACACACACACACACACACACACACACACACACACACACACACACACACACACACACACACACACACACACACACACACACACACACACACACACACACACACACACACACACACACACACACACACACACACACACACACACACACACACACACACACACACACACACACACACACACACACACACACACACACACACACACACACACACACACACACACACACACACACACACACACACACACACACACACACACACACACACACACACACACACACACACACACACACACACACACACACACACACACACACACACACACACACACACACACACACACACACACACACACACACACACACACACACACACACACACACACACACACACACACACACACACACACACACACACACACACACACACACACACACACACACACACACACACACACACACACACACACACACACACACACACACACACACACACACACACACACACACACACACACACACACACACACACACACACACACACACACACACACACACACACACACACACACACACACACACACACACACACACACACACACACACACACACACACACACACACACACACACACACACACACACACACACACACACACACACACACACACACACACACACACACACACACACACACACACACACACACACACACACACACACACACACACACACACACACACACACACACACACACACACACACACACACACACACACACACACACACACACACACACACACACACACACACACACACACACACACACACACACACACACACACACACACACACACACACACACACACACACACACACACACACACACACACACACACACACACACACACACACACACACACACACACACACACACACACACACACACACACACACACACACACACACACACACACACACACACACACACACACACACACACACACACACACACACACACACACACACACACACACACACACACACACACACACACACACACACACACACACACACACACACACACACACACACACACACACACACACACACACACACACACACACACACACACACACACACACACACACACACACACACACACACACACACACACACACACACACACACACACACACACACACACACAGTTCGTTTTCTATTCCACACGACCAATCCCCGACTTTTGTCCAATTTATTAATTACTTCACAAACTAAAGGAATTAGAGATACCCTTTCTTAATGCCCTCCGAAACCAGAATTCTTCCTGTATTTCATGTAATCCTCTTGTGGTAGATGAATAATAAGTCATCTGGGTGAGTATTCAGCATTTTTAACCTCAGAAAATATATCTCGGTAGTATCTCATCCTGTACCTAACACCTTAGGAAAGAGTTCATCCCTGTGATATGTTTCCATTAGTTCTCAGCTTTTGCATACTTTCCTATACATCTCCGCCTTAAAACTTTTTTCAGTAGCATGCTGTAGTTTACATTTGACTCTTGCTACCTTCACACGAGATTGTTCCCCGTAGAGTAAACCTTTTAAAATAGGAAGAGTTAGACTGTTTATCAATCCCCACATTCCTATAGTCTTCCCTGTCAGCTGTGTAAAATCCTGTGATAATAGCAAGATGAAACACTAAAATTACGATCTCGGGCTGAACGGTTTCCATCTGTATTATAATGATCCTATTTCTGTATGTTTGTTGGTTTGTTGGTTTGTTACCATAACACAGCAAAAACGGCGCCTGTAGCGCAAATTTTTGTTAGAGCAAGGTACTTGAAGAATAAAACAATTTCCAATCCAATCGGGCCACCGGTTTCCGAGTTATGGCTCATTAATTTACTGGTCTTTTTTTTTTTTTTTTTTTTTCAGATTTAGTATTTGCTTATAGTGCAGGAGAATGGATTCGTTCTTGGTCCGGCGTTGAAACTGCCAGCTTATCACTCACTCGCCTCTCCTTACTCCCTCCTCATACTCCTAAAACTGTATAGTATAATGGTATAGTATCATCAATATTATAATGATCCGATTTCTCTATGTTTGTTGGTTACAGTAACACTGCAAAAACGGCGCATGTAGCGCAAATTTTTGTTAAGGCAAGGTGCCGTTAAAGTGCTCTAAACTTGAAGAATAAAACAATATCCTGTCCAGTCGGGCCACCGGTTCCCGAGTTATGACTTATTTCTGAAGATAGGAACTTACTTGACATTAAGCGGAGGCCACAAAAGGCGGCCTCTTAGTGAATATGTCTAAGAGTACGGTGCAAAGTGATTCTGGAGACGATATTCTTCACATTGTGCCTTATTATTCTTAACTATGTTGTTTAGGCCTATACGAACTGTACCAATATTTAAATGATAATTATAAGTAACACTCAAACAAATATCGTGATAATACGCAAAATATGTCGCTAAGGATGAGGAGCTACGAAATTTCCTATGTAAATTAGAATAGGGCCTTAAATCCTAGTCTTCCCTTCATCTTTACTCCTTCCAGCCAGTCCCCTTCCCTCTCCAGTTTCCTAAACTCCCCCAGCTCCCTACCATCACCTTTCAATTTCCTGTCAGTGTTCCATCGGCGCGACAAGAAACTCACATCGCTATCCTCCACAAAGAACAGATTCATACGGTCAGGTGTAGGGGAGGGGGTAGAGGAGGGAAAGAGTGATGACCTGCAAGAAATAGATAGGGAAGATAAAGGAGTCTGGGGATAAGGAGAGGGGAAGGAAGGGTGCATGCGAGAGAAGGGAGTAATGACGCATGACTCGAAAACTGAAAAATGATGCATGAATATACAGGAAAAGATAAGGTTTTTCATAAGGAATAAATCGTAGTGCGGAGAACGTGGAAAGAACTGAGAGGAGGATGGGAAGAGATGAGATGGGGAATAGGGGAGAAATGGAAAGGAAAATGAGACTAGAGAAAGAAATGGAGGTTTATTAGGAAAGGTAAGGTGTGTGAGAGAGGGAAAATGGAAAGGTAACGTCTGGCAAAAAAAAAAAAAAAAACGGAAAGTGGAGACGAATAGGGGTTGGGATAAAGGAGGGGGAAAGGTGCATGGGAGAGAAATGAGGAATGAAATTTGGAGGGAGTGAATGGGATAAGAAAAAAAGGGAAATCATAAAGCGAGGAGAAAAGGTAAAGGAAAGAGAAAGTAATGGGAGAGAGAAACAAGACTGAGAAGGAAAAAGAGGAATATGGGAACAGAAAGGAAGCAGTGGAGGAGGGGGAGAAGGAAAGGGTTATACCTGCTGGAAATGAAGAATGGAAATGAACGGGACTGGCAATATGGGAGAGGGGAAGGAAATGTGCATGGGAAAGAAGGGACAAATAATGAATGGAGAGAGATAAGGGGCTAAGAAAAAGGTGGATGTAATCAACGAAGGAACAGAGGAAATGGAAAGAGGAGAGAGGTGGAAAGGGAAAGGAGACTGAGGAGGAACAGAGCGACTTATGAGAGGAAAGGCGTGGGAAGGTCAAGGAAAATAATAGTAAAGAGGGGAAATGGGAGAAAGGGAGAAAAGAAGGTAGAAAAAGAAGAGGGGAAAAGTACTGGGAAGGAATAGAAGGATTATGAGGAGAGAAAATGTGTGGAAAGGAAAAAGATAAAAACAAAGAGAAGGAAAAATGAGAAACGAGACAGAAGAAGGAATGGTAGGAAGGAAATAAGGAGACAAGTGGAAGGAAAGGGAGAATGGAAAGGGAAGGAAGGACGGTGAAGAGAGAAAAGTAGTGAGAAGGATACGGGAAACAGGGAGAAGTGGAGGACTGAAAAAAATAAAGAGAGGAGAACAGGATAAATCAAAGAAAACTGAAAAGGGATAGGGAATGAGAAAAGTTTATGAAGGATAAGGGGTAAAAAGAGGAGAGAGGGATAGTGGAAAAGGATAGTAATTAGACACAGAAAAGAGACCTGATGAAGAGAAGAGATAATGATGGGAGAAAGTTATGAAGAGGATAAGAGGAATAAAGAGATAAAGATTGGGAGAAGAATGAGAAAATGGAAAAAGGAAGAAAATAGAGAAGGAGTGTTGAGGAGGAAGAAGGGAGTTAATAATATAGAAAATGTGAGGGAAAGAGAAGGGGATTAATGACTGGGCATAAGGAAGGACTGAAGATATGTAGCAAGAGGGTAACGGAGGAGTAGTGGTTCAGTGGTCAGGGAGAGGGAGGGAAAGGGTGCTGGTGAAGAGCAAAGAGACGGTGGATGGGAAAGGCAACGAGAAAAATTAGATTATTAAATCATAGAAAGGGGGGGCGGATGTCAGAGAACACTGATTTAGACTATAATGACCTGTGTGATAAGCACGCAAAACTGTTCACGTGTAGTCAGTTACGTAAACACGGTCGTCACCGCGGAGCTGAAGTTCTATAAAGTTCCTTTAACTTAATAGCGATGCCCGCCGCTTATTCATCATCATTTCACTTCATCCCATTTGTCCTTCAGCTTCCTATACTCTGTTTTCAATATTAACGAGAGTGCGTCTGAAAGTTCGCGGTATGATGGAGAGCCGACATCACTCACATCAGGCTACCAATTTCTCACACATCTCAGAATGAATTATCTCCACCTCCGCTTTTCATACATCCACCATCGTCTAGGATTTTAGCCCATTAGCGAAATGCCGATGGACACAGATGTAAATTTTTTTGTACATTACATCATAGGCAGCTTTGAATTTTCCTGCCGAGCAACCATCACCACGAAACGAATTCAGTATTAATTTCATTACTGACAGCTGACCATCATTCTTAGGCATCAGCAGCATCAACAACAAAGTAGCATCCCACCACATCCTCATCGAGAGCAATTAATGAAAATGGGTCTTTGATCACATTAAATTCCATTAATCCACGGTGGATAATATCCTTCCACACGCAAAGCTCCACTTAGGATCGACATCATCCCTCGGTTTATTCTATGTGGCAGGTGGATGAGAAGGGCGGGTGAAGGGGACTTGGTGGGTATGTGGCAATGGTTCTACGTTTCTCGATTAAGAAAGTTTGCTTTTCTTTATTACTTTATGCCTGCATAACATTTCATCATTATCTCCTTTGTTATATATGCGATTTCCGTTCACATAAAGAACGTAAAAAACGTACTAGAGAGCAACAAGCTTAATAGTCCAAAATTCATGGTAAAGGTGCTACAAAGTGTCTAAAGATAATTACGGCCGCAACTATAGTGCGTTTCTTCTACCCTAGGGAAGATGTAGACCACTTTCAGCTCAGTTGATGTCCGATTGTAATCATACTTAAGAATTTATTTGACTAGCAAGCACGTAATAATTCCTATCTCATGGCTAAGGCTCGTCGAACTTCATACAACCACGATTTTGTATTCACGCTGTGTGAGTGGCCCATTTCCTTCAGAAAAAAAAAAAAAAAAACTATACACCACAATCTCAGGAAGACAGATAGATAGCAGAAACATTTAAGACGAATTTAAGGTACTGCATTAGGGGTATCGTACAGTCTTCTAGTAGGAAAAAAAATAGTAATGTGTGTGTGTGTGTGTGTGTGTGTGAGAGAGAGAGAGAGAGAGAGAGAGAGTTTCTCTGGGGAAGAAGTGAGGAAAAATTCTCTTTGAAGAGAGTCGAGAAGAAAGGGCTATTCATCTCATTCACTTCTCTTACAAGAAACTTTCCCTTTCTCATTCAGGACGAGTCTTTCATTCGCACCTCATTCCTTCTGATTCTCTCTCTCTCTCTCTCTCTCTCTCTCTCTCTCTCTCTCTCTCTCTCTCTCTCTCTCTCTCTTGTATGTTCTCTTTACTTCCATCCCTCCTACCTTTTCCTCCTTCCTCTTTCTCTTTCTCGTCTCTGTGTTTCTCCCTCCTAACCTCTTCTCTCTTCCATCTGTCTTCTTCCCTAATAGTTTCTTCTCCCTTACTGCTTTCTGTCCTTGTTTAGTACTCACAGGTATGCATTGTTAGTTGTAGCCTACCCTATAACACTAAGAAAAAGGGCTCCTTTTGACAGCCACAACCACTTCTACAGTATTGCAAGAGGAGAAAAAAAATGTTGTTTACGGGGGAAGCAAAAGGCCAAACTCCTGGGGTCCCACCCTCTATATATTGAGGTCTAGATAAAGGTGAATTATTAAGCAAAATTTCGTTTACCTACGTAAAAACTATAGTATGTCCTTCCTAGGAGCAGTCCCCCTGTATGGAGGGTGGCCATTGTGAGTCTCACCCTCACGTGGCCAGGAAGACAGTCTACACGTATGAAGAATTCTGTGTTCCTAGATTAAGAACTATGATCGTGCATACAGCCTTCGGTTAGGACTCCTCCGGAAAATCTAACCCTTAAGGGGTGGCTCTTAGAATGTCACTCTGCTTAAAACAACGCCTCAGTAAAGATCTACCATTGTGCATAATTTCATGTTATTAGGTTAAAAAAAAACTATGGCATTTTCCCCCTTGAGGGCGGTCCTTCTGACCCCGCAGGGGAGTGGTCATCGTGAGCCCCACCATACCTAAATTTAACGTGGCCAGGGTAAGCACCAACCATTATGCAAAACTTCGTGTTCCTAGGTTAAAATTACGACTTACATAATGGCTTTGCCTGGACCCCCAGATGCAGCCTCCTCCCTCCCTGAGGGGCGACCCTCGATGGTTTCACCCTTCTCCAAACATGGCCTGGGTAAACATCTATTAGTATGTCAAATTTCATGTTTTTTAGTTAAAACTGGCCGTGCACTACGACTTCAGGTGAGAACACCGGGAGCCGTCCCCCCCCCCCCCTTCCTGTTGAGGCCAGCCCACACGGATCGCACCATGTTTACTTTCTGGGGCAAGCGAAGTTCCACCACTATGTAAAAATTCGTATTCCTCGTAAAATCTAACCATACTTACAGTAATAACGATTTCTGGTGGGATACCCGGGGACCGCTGCATCCACGTGGGGCGGCCCTAGTGGGTGTCGCTGTGCCTGGAGGGCAATCTACTACTGTGAAAATTTCGTTTTCCTTACATTCCTCCCATAAGCCAGGGACTCCTTGCTTCAAGAGTAAGTCAATGAATGAGTGAATTAGTGAGGGAGTTAGTGACACAGGCATAAACATTGTATTTGCACGCCCCAGTCGGTGCGAGGAAACGCTCAGAAAGAAATATAGATCTTTTCCTATTTATTTTCCTTTATACTTTTTTTAGGTTCTTCTCACTTCTTTCACGCATTCCTTCTACGAACCCTTTCCTCCACAAAGTCTCTCCTCCCTTCTCTCCCTTTCCTCACAGCATTCCGTCTCTTCTCTCTCCATTTTCACTTATCCACTCTTTCCTTCCAGTGCTATCTCTTTCTCCTACCAAACCTCTCCTCTCTCCTCCCTCAGTTTCTTCTCTCCCTGTCTCCGTCCCATTCACTTCCAGCTTTTTCTATATTCTCATTCCTTTCATCCCTTCCAGTTTCTCCCTACCCTCTTCTCCTCTCATTCCTTTTATCCCTTCCAGTTTCTCCCTACCCTCTTCTCCTCTCATTCCTTTCATCCCTTCCAGTTTCTCCCTACCCTCTTCTCCTCTCATTCCTTTTATCCCTTCCAGTTTCTCCCTACCCTCTTCTCCTCTCCCTCCAAATCCCTTCTCTCTTTCCTTCCTTCCGTCTCTTCCTCCTTGCCACACCCTGCGATGCCATCAGGTTCCCCCAAGGCTGTAATCCCCGGCAGAACCCCAGCTGGCAGGCCTGGCAGGTGGCGGTAAGCTCCTCTTACACCCACCTGCCTCCCTCCCTTTACTTAGTCCAGGAAATCCTACCGCCACCCCCACGCATTTCGACGCCTCTAAGCCTCTCCTCCCTCCTCCTGTGTCTCCTCTCGCTCCTTTCCTCTCTTCACTTTTCTCTTCTCCTCCACTTTACTTTACTCAGCCCATTCAGTCTCACCGAACTCCCACCCGCTCATATTTCCTCTAAGCTTCTCATCCCTGCATCCTAGTTCCCCATTTCCATCGAGTCTCTTATCCCTTCCGCCCTCCCTTGAAATATCTCACACTGTCTGTTCTTTCTCCCTCCTCCTTCCCTCAAATCCTGTCCTCCCTTCTTCCCTCCCGCCTTTCCTCTAAGCATCTCCTCTCGCTTCTCCCTCTCCATCCAAGTCTCTTCTGTCTTGCCTTTCTTCTTTCCTTCCTTCATCCTAGATTTTACTCCAGCCGCTTCTTTCCTTCTTCCTTCTCTTCCTCAAAGCTTTGCCTTTCTCTAAGCTTCTCTTCTTTCTCCTCCCCTTAGTTAGTTCAATCTCTTTTCCTCCAGTCTCATCCTCTTTCCTCCGAATGTCTTCTCCCCTTCCCTCCTTTTTCCTTCCTTCCTTCCTTCCTCCCTCCCTTCCTTCTTCCTATCTCTATTCCACTCCTCTTTTCCTTTCTGTATCCTCCGCCAATACATAGCGTGGTTAGGTCTCAAAATGAGAAACAGAGAAGTAAACAAAAAAGTTGCAGAAAAATCAAACCTAGCACCCAATGCAATGGGCCACGTATCAACTCACTCGTCATTCAGACCCTCAGTACTGTAGGCCCCATCCACAGGCCAAATAAAAGACACAAAAAAATGATTTTCATAATGACTGTGGGATACATTGATGCAGTTGTCCGTCCAGTTAAAAAAAAAAGAAAAAAAGTCAGACCGTCATTCATATCCCTATAACTACATCCTGTACTTTATCTATCCCTATGCGTCACTCTTTTTTTTTTCCCCCTCCTCAAATTCTATATTTCATATCTGTACAAATAACTTCCATTATCTATACACTGTCTTGGTCACCAAGCGACCTCGTACTCTCATATTCACCTATAACAAACTCAGTCACAGAGCCCATGCCTCCGCCAACGCAACACCATTTCCCTGTGTGACATTAACATCTAACCTTTTTCGTTACATGTTAGTCACTTGTTCTTCAAGTGATTATTAGTCATTATTCGAGATATGGTGTGATATGACCTAATTGTTTTCCCATATGTTGCTATGTTCAAAACGTACATACATACAGACAGACAGATAGACAACTCATATAGAAAATGAAACCCCCTTGGTGGAGGCAATGTACCCTTTTCACCTTCCTACTCACATATATTTTCTCTGTGTGATCATAGTGCCTAAGTTCACGGTCTTTTATTCGTTGGTTAACATAATTCTTAGCTAGACATCTATTATGAATCTCCATATTTCTTATCGCATCCGCCCTACGCAGCCTATATACATACACAACAATCACAGTTCTACCGGTCTGGCTCTTGGTTTTTGGCACGTCATTTGCAAGTCTTATACTCATAAGGTGATCTGGACACTAACAGAACTTTATGTAGTCCTCTTCCAACCTCTGTACTCACACCTCTCCTCAGTATCAGTGCCTCCATTATACCTGTCTCCTTACTCGTTTCAAGCACTCTGCTCTCAAGTTCAGTCACACAGTTACCCCTCTCATCTATCACTGCACCTGATTCTTAAACTCTTTCACTACTTCTAGTCATGGTAGGCGGTGGTGACCATTTCTCTCGTTGTTGTAATGCTGCCTCCTTCTTCATTCCTCTTTCTCATTCTGTCTATGTGTCTGTTCTCCTTTCTTCCTACATCTCCCTTTCTTTCTTGTCACTTTTTACTACTACTTCCACTCCATGTGGCTCCATACTGAGTGACAAGCCTAATGGTTTCCTATAACCCAGGAAACCTTTTACAATGTTGGGTGGTAACCATACAGCCAAATTACTGGGTGAAGTGCAACCTGCTATGCTGCAGTTATTAACTGGGTGGAGGCATGCAAATGCGGCGTCCATCCAGGAACCAAACCTCCACGCTTTTCCCTGCGCCTCAGTGTGGCGAGGTGCTGCCAGTAGCAAGAGAACAGCGGTTCACTGTACGGGACGGCCCTCCAGGAGTGGTTCCTTCCTGCGGCTGATGACTGCTCGGCCAGAGTGACTGGGACTGATCAGCAACAACTACTATTACTTCAAGTCTCTCTCTCTTTCCGTTCACCAACACTTCGTTCTCAGTCACCATCTCTCTCAACAGCTATCACTGTAAGTACATTTATCTCCATTTACTGGCAGACCTCGTCGCTCACAGACATCCACAGAACTCTAAACCTGTCTACAAAGATCCCGTTCATATTTAGCAACACAGCAGCATACTCGTCTGTAGGCTATACTTTATGAGATTTTCAGTACTCCACCTGTTACCATTCACTGGCAGCTTCAACTGTTAGGACTCCATATTATAATTACAAATCATAATAGATAAATAGATAGATAGATAGACAGATAGAAGCAGCAAGTCAGATGATGAGAAGGTATTGTGTCTGGGAGAATCGAGCAATGCTAAACATGCTTATACATGTCATAAAAACTTTGTAGTTACTTGTAGAGAAGTATATTTTAGACTTGTGGTCGAGCGGCTTTTATATCTTGTAGTAGCTTCCCCACCAAATGTCATGTAGTGACAGGAGAGGTAAAGAATAGTATGGGACTATTTTTATTTGTCTTGGAAATATTAACAAGTCTCTCACACGGAACGAGTATAAGTCCCGGGTAGCTACCTCCCTGTCTCGCTATCTGTCTCTCTCTCTCAAATCGCTAAGCCCTTCTCCCGTGACCTGTCTCTAGGGTCGCTTGTCTCCTTCTCGACCTCTCTGTTCTAAGGCTCATCTCCGTCTGAGCTCTCTTTCCTAAATTCTGGTGTAGCAGGGGTGTGTCACGTGTGTTCCTCGTGGATGGAAAGTTCACGCAGCCTGTGTGTAAGCATGTGTGTATGTGTGTATATGGCCACTAGACGCTGTCTCAAGCATTCCTCGCATCAGAGTGTGTAAGCATGTTTAGCACTGCTCGATTCTCGCAGACACATCACCTCTCATCATCTGACTCCCTGCTTCTATCTATCTATTTATCTATCTATCTATATAATATGTAGTTCTACATACTGCTCGGCCGCGCAAAAATGGCGTACCATCGACATTTAATAGTCATAACATATCAATACATACTACATACACATTATAATGAACTTATAAGCTAATTAAGTGAAATATACAATATTGTAAAGTAACATAATTGTATGAATATTGTATACATATAATATTCATAGTAAATAGTGATTATTCAGTAATAATACATTTAAACAAGTTGTATACATATTTGAATAAATGCAATGGTTGTTGTATAACACTTGTAAGACGTGCATGTACAACAGACGTACGCATATAATTGTGCAATGGTAATACTGCTAGGTTATACATTACATATTTGAGTTATCACTTTAGTAATGTCTAATATTTCACCTAACTTGTATGATGATACTGGTAATACAGAATTGTGCTATAATTGTATGACTTATAATATTGTACTAACATTGTGGTACTACATAATTGTAACATTTTTATAATATTCATAGTAAATAGTGATTATTCAGTAATAATACATTTAAACAAGTTGTATACATATTTGAATAAATGCAATGGTTGTTGTATAACACTTGTAAGACGTGCATGTACAACAGACGTACGCATATAATTGTGCAATGGTAATACTGCTAGGTTATACATTACATATTTGAGTTATCACTTTAGTAATGTCTAATATTTCACCTAACTTGTATGATGATACTGGTAATACAGAATTGTGCTATAATTGTATGACTTATAATATTGTACTAACATTGTGGTACTACATAATTGTAACATTTTATGAATTGTCACAAAATATTGTGTTAATGCATCTGTTAATTGGCAAAGTGTAACATAATGCAATCGTTTGTCGTTACATAATTGTTACATATCGTTTGTAGTTACATAATTGTAGTTAAAGTTACATAAAAGTTACATCTTGTTAATGCAAATGTTACATAATTGGCAAAGTGTAACATAATGCAATTGTTTGTCGTTACATAATTGTTACATATCGTTTGTAGGTACATAATTGTAGTTAGTGTAACATAATGCAATCGTTTGTCGTTACATAATTGTTACATATCGATTGTAAGTACATTATTGTAGTTAAAGTTACATAAAAGTTACATCTTGTTAATGCAACTGTTACATAATTGTCAAAGTGTAACATAATGCAATCGTTTGTCGTTACATAATTGTTACATATCGTTTGTAGGTACATAATTGTAGTTAGTGTAACATAATGCAATCGTTTGTCGTTACATAATTGTTACATATCGATTGTAAGTACATTATTGTAGTTAAAGTTACATAAAAGTTACATCTTGTTAATGCAACTGTTACATAAATTGGTACATATTGTTTGTAGTTACATAATTATAATATGGAGTAACATAATTGTAATAACTGCAGTCCTAACATATGCTGCGGTCGATGATAGTGATGATGTGTCATGCCACTTGTTTGTGGAGACAAAAATTTGCTTCCTTGTTTGTAGTTTATGTGGTATTTTGGCATATGTAGCAACACTTACACTTATTTTCATTTGTTTGTTATGTGATCTTACTCTATTTCTCTTTTTTCTTTCTTACTATTCTTTCTTTCTTTCTTTTTTTTTTCTTTTTTTTTTCTATAGTTTGTTTCTCTTTGCTTGTGTACGCTTTTTCCATGTTGTTCATGGTTACATAATTGCTGGCTAATTTCCTTGGGATACTTTTTTTA
Organism: Coenobita brevimanus; assembly: GCF_032717465.1. Lineage (NCBI taxonomy): Eukaryota > Metazoa > Arthropoda > Malacostraca > Decapoda > Coenobitidae > Coenobita > Coenobita brevimanus. The sequence goes on along the minus strand of NC_136976.1, from coordinate 14,605,730 downwards.
AAGTTTAGTTTATATTGCACAGATATTATTGAAAATGATATTATATAGTCCCATATTTTGTTATTTTATATAAAAAATATATACATATATACAGTATTAACTATATACACTGATTTGTTGTTAACCTGTACCTATCGTGGGTAATATGTGTGTCAGCACTGTGTGGAAATCATTGTCTTCACGATTGTGTTGAAGATGTTCACTCTTGCTAACGGCATTTGTGTTGGCCATTTTTTTTTTTTTTTTTTGTAAGTTAATTTATCTGTTTCCACTAGGTAGCTTTAATTAATAAATGTTTAATACAGTTCTTTTAATTGCTCACTGAGTAACTGTGATTGGATATTTTCTTTATCACTTGTAGATGTACTAATGTATAGTTGTATATATGAAACACGTATTTTATGTAGGTATAAATGGTAACACTCTTTGGCAGTAAATAAATGTTATAATAAATGAATGAATATATACAGTGTAGAATATTTATTGTTGGTGATTATTTAATGTTTGAGTTATGCAGATAACTGAAGTAAGTATGTGTATTTAAGCTGTAACTATACAGCACGTTTTATATGTTTGTGCAGAAGCTTATTGTCTATCACTGTGTATTGTATAAATGAAGTAACTATGTAACTCACTAATTTTTACCGTGGTGGGAATGGTGTGAGTGGTGGTGCAGGTGGTGTGTTGACTGACGTGGCGTCTGTTCAGCAAGCACGCATGATGACCTCAACTTCCCACACTGGTAGCTGTGGTGAGTGAATGAGTAGCGATGAGTAACTTGAGTGAAGATGAGTGAGTAAGATGAGTTATGAGTCGTGTCTCACTCTTCGTTTGTTTTGTTGTTCTTCCTCGAGGTATTTGTGGTCCTTTTTTCTCTTCTTTACTTGCTTTGTTTTATATTCTTCTTGTTGATGCTTGAAGTTACGTGAAGATTATAGATTTTGTAGTGATTCACTGTAGAACTGAAGCTAATCTTGTAGAGTCTCGGTTGCTTTTGTAGAAATTTGCTTTTAATTCGGAGACGATGTCCGTAGATTTGCTGGTTTGTCGTTAAGCTACTTGCAAGGCGTCGTGTGATCTCTTGACCTATGCATCAGCATGATGATCTGGGAGACGGAGGGGGCTGGATGGAGAGAAGCGTCAGGAGCAGGTTATGTTGTTGGCTGAGAGAGATATTCTTGTTTTCAATCTTGATATTTTGTAGGAATTTAATGTTGATTCGTAGACGAGGTTCGTATACGTTCGCTGCTACCAAATGTCATAAAAACTTTGTAGTTACTTGTAGAGAAGTATATTTTAGACTTGTGGTCGAGCGGCTTTTATATCTTGTAGTAGCTTCCCCACCAAATGTCATGTAGTGACAGGAGAGGTAAAGAATAGTATGGGACTATTTTTATTTGTCTTGGAAATATTAACAAGTCTCTCACACGGAACGAGTATAAGTCCCGGGTAGCTACCTCCCTGTCTCGCTATCTGTCTCTCTCTCTCAAATCGCTAAGCCCTTCTCCCGTGACCTGTCTCTAGGGTCGCTTGTCTCCTTCTCGACCTCTCTGTTCTAAGGCTCATCTCCGTCTGAGCTCTCTTTCCTAAATTCTGGTGTAGCAGGGGTGTGTCACGTGTGTTCCTCGTGGATGAAAAGTTCACGCAGCCTGTGTGTAAGCATGTGTGTATGTGTGTATATGGCCACTAGACACTGTCTCAAGCATTCCTCGCGTCAGAGTGTGTAAGCATGTTTAGCACTGCTCGATTCTCGCAGACACAACACCTCTCATCATCTGACTCCCTGCTTCTATCTATCTATTTATCTATCTACCTATATAATATGTAGTTCTACACACACTCTTAACTCAAGGAATGCTTTATAGGGACAAGACAGCGCCTCGTGACCATACACACACACATACACACATACTTACACACAAGTTTCTAGAACTTTCCAACCACAGTGTAACACACGTGACACGACCCCTGCTACACCAGAATTTAGGAAGCAGAGCTCAGAAGGAGACAGGCGATAGAACCGACAGGTAGTGGAGAGAGTGAACAAGAAAGAGGGGCCCAACTAGACTTACTTATTATATTGTCTCTGTAAGACATACCCTGCTCAACTTAGATTATCTCTGAAGATAATAAATTAAGATCAACTTGCTGTATTCATCTTTAATTCCTACTACAAGAATCGAGAGTGACAACTAAACAACAAAACTTCTCTACAAGTTACTAGTCTTTTTTTTTTTTACACTTTTTTACAGCCCCCTCCATATTTCATATACTGGTAATAAGCAAGTATTACATCACTAAACCCATGCACAACCAGGTATTTTCCACTTACCGGGTCTGAAGGGTGGAAATTTAGCACGAAATCAATCATACATACTTTATGTAATAACTAGTCTACACATCTGTTATATAATTAGAAAGCATCCAAGAATCACTCCACGCACCACCAGGTGTTCTGAAGCCATCATCCCCGGACAGCGCGGGTCCGTGTGGGGTGTGGGAGCAAATATGTAAGGGAAATTACTCAACACACCGCCCGCCAGGTGAGGCTCCTCCTCTAATCACTAGATACTACAGGCTTCACTAATCTCGTAAATGGTATATAAATCACCAGTAAGCACGTCTGCATCTTGTGTAAAAGTGAGGTAGGGACTGGACTCTAATTGCTTGGTGGATTATCACTGTTTTAAACATTTTTACTCTGATGTTAGTGAATAAAGAAAACTACAGATGGAACCAAATCATTATTAGTTTTTAATGCACGTAAACAACTAGAAATATAAAAAAAAAATCTCGTATACCCAGGTACATAGGGAAAAACAGGAGCCTCTAGTAGTCCGGTTGGTAGAGTTCTTCTACCTAACCTCCTGAGTTTGGTTCAGTCCCACCCAAGGACGTATATTAAGAGAGTGTAGCACTACACTATGTCCCTTCATTTGTTCATTCATGTTCACACTCTGTCGAGATTTCTTTGATGGCATAACTATACAAACCCTCTTGGTATCCAAAAACATAAATTTCCACATGCGCTTTTTAATCTATGCTCCATGAACTTCCACACCACCGTCCATGAGTGTAGCAATGGGTGGAGGAGGGTCACTTCTCTGGTGACGTTTCTCATTCCTACAAATTAGGTGCCCTTCAGTACAGATAAAATAGGCTGGATGTAGTATATGTAGTATAGCTTACCTACTCACCCAAGTCAGACTTGTGCAAGCCGACCATTACGTTGCATACATACATAGAAGAAATCACAAGGGTGCTTATCATGGGCAAATTTGGTGAGCTACACCCCCCCCCTCGCCAATTTTCAACAAGCCAATGATTGCTTACAGTAAAAAGAACAATGATACTTACCAAATTACATCCAATAATTATATAATACATTTTTTCATAGAATCATATCTGGAAAAAGAAGATTATGATGATAAATTCTGAGGATTTTGGCACTCAGTCTAAATTCACACTTGAGCCAATTGCACTAAGAATTACACCCCCCCCCCCTCTTTTCCTACGTTCTGGATCCGGTCCTGCTTATAATCTTGAGAAAAATTTTATACAGTCGATTAAAAAAAATCGGTGCACATTTAACTCGGGACAGTCTTACAACATGGTCGATGGCTACAGAGAAATCGATGATCTTATCCATCACTGTTAAATCTTTCATCAGAATGCCAAACATGGATTGGTTGTGACAGTAGATATTACATACAGAATCAGAGTACAAAAGGCTAAATAGGTGGAACCTCGCAAACAATGATAATAATTTAGGATGCCATCAGACCCTTATTCCTTGATTCTTTTTCTAATCGACTGTACAAGATCCCATTAAAAACTAAACAGTACATGTGCGTCGCCACGTACTAGTAGCCTAATGCCTCTACACCAGAAAGCTAATTTTCTGATAAATGTATTACTTTTTGTAAGGTGGTCTATAGTAAAATATATTAGAGTCAGTTAGGTTTAATGAAATCTTCAAGCGAAACTAACGGCAGCTCTTTGGCCGAGCATATATCTTTCAGGGCTGTTAGTAAAGATTATAGGTAATGAATTATGATAATTATTCAACTGCAGTTTAATGACGTTATCGAACAGGAACAAATTAATGACGTTGGGAAAGGCAACACCATTACCTATTGAAGAGAGAGAGAGAGAGAGAGAGAGAGAGAGAGGTGAACTATCATGCGACGTATATTTGACACATAATGACCGAATGCGCTTACAGAATTATATATTCCTAATACTCGCAGACGCCAATTAGCCATTTTCAGCAGAATAAAATCCCTGGCGTTGGCGACAATAGAATACCAGGGCTGGCCCGATCATAAGGGAGATAACAGCCATACGATGGATTGCTATAACTCAATCCCTGCTAAACGGAATTGTCCAGAGGTAGCTGGAACAGAATACTAGATTTGTCCCAATCATATGAAGGTCAAAAATGTTGTACATTTCTATCTCTTTCAAGTGAATGATCAGTATATGCCCCATTCGTCAACAGTTGTTCTGGAAATATGTTTATATACTGAGTGGCCGAGTCCATTAACAGAGGAATACACCAATATTAAAATCTTGATTAATTTACAGAATACTAGCAGACCTGCCAGGCGGAGGAAGGCCAAGAATTCAAAGAGTTCAAGAATGATACTGGATCCGGCGGCTACAGATCCGGCTGTGATAATATCCGGCAGTGACAAATCCGGCAGCGAAAAAATCCGGAAAATCCGGTTCGGTGGTCAGAGATCTGGTGGTAAGCTCCACCAGCAAAACAGTCTTGCACTTTTCTGTTTGATCGCTTTAGTTTATTTATTATTATTATTTTTTTTTTTTTTTGCATAAGGATAATTACTGGATGCAGCTCTATTGTAACAAAAATCGATGTCGTTGCAAAAAATCTAACAAAATATCAGAGCTCACAGTTTTCAATCATTTGTGCCTAAAAACCATCTTCCCCATGATGACAGGAGGGTGTACACAAAAAATTCACTTTGATATTTCCATTGGTTTCGGAGATATGCGCGTACGTCATTTCAGCTTAATATTAGAGTACATAGAGATTATTGTGTACGGTTCCTGTGTGTGTGTGTGTGTGTGTGTGTGTGTGTGTGTGTGTTGACAAGATACGTTTTATCATGCTTTAGAAGTTATAGTACCACAAAACGGAAAACTCATAGACTGAAACATCAACCAATTGGTCAAAGAGCGGAGCGTTTGACTTTGTCTTGTGACCTTGACCATTTACGGATTGCTCTCCAAATCGAACTACTTCACTCTTTCCTGACCCTTAACACTTCCCTAACTTTGGTCCACATCGAATCAAAGCTTTTAGAAATGGTCTTGTCCATTGACCTTGATCTTTGACCCACTATTCTCAAAATCAAATTTCTTCATCCTTGGGTAACTCTCAGTCATGCCACCAACTGTTTTGAGTTATAGGGCTGAACATGACCTTTCCCTATGACCCTAATCTGTAAAGTATTATTCTCTAAATCGAGTCCTTTCATCGTTGTTTTACTCTGAACCCCCCCACAAAGTTTCGTCTAAATCGGACCGACACTAATTAAGTTGATCTTGCCATGCTACCTTCATCTTTCACCTGTCCCTATGACTTTGACGTTAGTTGACTCCACAATCTGATTCCTTTATTTTCGCCTTACCTTGAACCCTGCTACGAAATTTGGTCTTAATATGATAAAGTCGTTTAGTTTGACCTAACCATATGACACTGACCTTTGCCCCACTGTTTGAAAAAATATAGGTCATCCCCGTGGCGTGCCCGCAACCCTTCCACCAAATTTGTTCCAAATTAGAAAGTCTGTCTTAGTTATTTTGTTCTCACACAGACACACGGGTCGAGCTAATATTAAACTTCGACTGGTTACTCTCAAAATTGATTTTCTTATTTCCTGCCTTACCCTCAGCCCTTTTTACTTAATTTGGTCTGTAAGTTTTTTTCTTTGCGTTAACTTTGATAGGTCAGACTTTGGCCTATCCTTGTCACCTTGACCTATTGTTCCAAGGAGAAATAGATTTACTCCATGATTGATGACCTGCAATCGTTCCATTAAGTTTGGTTAGAGTCAGATAAAAGCTGTTTGAGATATTTCACACACACACACACACACACACACACACACACACACACACACACACACACACACACACACACACACACACACACACACACACACACATGATGACCGGCTCTCTATTCGCGAGCGAGGGTGTAACTTCTCAAGATCTGCCCTCTTCGCTGCTGAAGTTTTAAGCATATTATGGCCCTTAATACTGGCAAAGTCGTCACTGCTTCCTGACTCATGATTTTTATTATTTTCTGGGAATTTAAATGACTGTCCCCAAAGATGAAGAAAAGGTCTGACAATAACAAGAATATAATCAATGGAATTTTTTCTTACTGCAAGGATTAAAAGTGTGCTTTAACCTACTTTAATCAATGAAGGATATGCAAACTGAATGAATAGCCTAAAAGTAAAAAGAAACCCACGAAAAGTCCGCCATGACACACAACGGGTCAAGCAGCGTCAGGGTGATACATCAAAGTGCAATGCAATGTTTACCCACACGTGCCGAGCTTCTTACCTCTGTCATCTTCCGTTGTCAGAGTGGTAATGCATAAACCAGCAGAAGGTGCGACAGGAGAAGCGCCGGTGAGACGGAGGGTGGGAAGAGGGGAAGCTGAGGGTGGCGGGAGAGATATGAGAGGAGTGCTAGAGGGGAGGGGAGGGAAAGGGGTGAAAGGAAAGAGTACAATACTAAGAACATAAAACAGCAAAAGACCTAGTCGTCCTTCAGAGGCTGTTTGTTGCAGAAAGGACTTTGGCTATGAAATCCATTGCTCTGACCTGAAGATAAGAGTATCAAGGCAATAAGGCTCCTCCTATCTGTTGTGTGTGTGTGTGTGTGTGTGTGTGTGTGTGTGTGTGTGTGTGTGTGTGTGTGTGTGTGTATACGGACGTGTGTTGTATGTGTCTGTGAGTCCAAAATAACTAACCAAAGTATCCTAGTATTTAAAAGAGATCTCTCCCTATGCAGTTAATGACATCTTAATAGGGAATATCTTGTCTTTACGGCCATCATCAAGTAAACATTAATCTTTTACCCAAACTTTTGTAAATTACGAAGCTAATCAGTGTCAAGAGTGATGAGAGTAAACTTTTTTCCCTCTATTTTTTTCCTTGCAGCCTTAACTTTGGGGAGCAACACAACCTTCAGCCCTCAGTTTTTTCAGTCCCACACTGCCTTTCGTCTCCTCAACTCAATTTTCTCTCTTTGCTTGTCTTGCTTTGCCTCTCGCTCTTCTACTCACACTTCCCTCACCATGAATTTTCATTTGTCTCACTCTCCTGCTTTCTCAAAAAGCTCACATCCCCTGTCTTAAATCTAAGTTTGTTGTCTATACATTTTGTTCATCCTTACATACCCTCTCATCCCATAAAGTCTCAGTTTTCGCCATAAATCCCTCTCTGTTGCTTTACTTTCTTTCCCTTTTCCATATTCTCTCACCTCACCTCTTTCTTTCTCGTTCCAAAACTACATTGTCTTACTTCGTTGCCTTGCTACTCACCCCTTCCCTCACCCTTCTGTCCCCATGCTCATATATCAGTTACCATGGATTTTCGCTCTTCTAACTCTCCCTCTGCCCTTTTCAGTTAAGCTCGCACTCGTTGGGCTGTACTGTTACACCCTCATTCACAGAGCGAGAAGAATGTTGAGATTTGAACTCTGTGTGTGTGTGTGTGTGTGTGTGTGTGTGTGTGTGTGTGTGTGTGTGTGTGTGTGTGTGTGTGTGTGTGTGTGTGTGTGTGTGTGTGTGTGTGTGTGTCTTCTTGTCTGTCTGTCAGTTTGTCTGTCCGTCTCCGTCTCTATGTAAATTATACTGCTCTAGTAGTTTGCTTATCTATTTTTTACTAAACTTCGTTGAACGGTTGAGGGTAAGGCATTGAGTTAATCTACTGCTTTTGGGAACAACAGGTCAAAGGTGATGGTCACAGAGCTAGGTCAAACGCTGACCTAGAAAAATGAATTTAAGCCGTTTTTATCCGATTTAAGCAAAGCTTGAAGGAAGGGTTTCAGGTTAGGCAATAATGAAGTGGTCCAGCTTTTAAAACAATCAGTCGAAGACCAAAGTCAAAGGGCTTGGTCAAATTTTGACCTATGCCCGAGTTTGCTAACATAACTGAAACACTTTCTATCTTATCTGAACTAAACTTGATTGCAAGGTTAATGGGTGGCGAGGGAGTGAACCTTTTTTTTTTTTTTTTTTTAACTGTAGGTTAAAGGTCGTGGTCAACTTAGAGTTTTTATCCAGTACAAACAAACCTTTCTGTCAGGGTCGAGGATAAGGCAAGCGTAATTCATTCGGTTTTTAAAACAATCAGTCAAAGATACAGGTCTCTGAGAAAGGTCACAGGCCAAGGTCACTGGGCATAGTCAACTCTTACAGTTTGAATCTGATTTAAACCATACTCACTGAAAGGGTTAAAGGTCAGGCAGGTTACAGGACAAGGTCAAAGGTCGATCTGCGTCTGTGTGTGAGCAAAACAAGTAAAACAGCTTTCATTTGGCTTGGATCCAACTTGGTGAATGAATTAAGGACTTCCCAAGAAAATAAATGAAGGAGGAGCGTCAGTTGATGGGCTGACGAGCGATCGTGGATGCTAAGGTCATACAGAATGAATGCATGTAACTAGGGTGATGGGAGGGTCATATCTGAGTTAATATAAAGTTGGAAGAACCTCTGGTTGGTCAAGAAGAAGGTGGATGGGTATGATGAGTTCAAGAAAACAAGGTACGAAATCAGACTAGGCTAGAGAAGTGGCAGAGGATCATGTTAGTTTAAAGCATTAGGTACGCAGGAGGAAATGGCAAATGTCATGTCGTGTGACAGGCAACGTGAAGTGCTTCCACCAATAATCTCTATGCAGATGGTTACGCCTGTTCAGCAGCATCTTGATTCGGAAGGAGCGAATGTGTGAATGAATGTCTGTCGCCTTTCACTTGACATGCTGTTGCTAGGCCTCTCATTCGTACCTTCTCTGTCCTTGTTTACTGTACCTTATCTCGTTCCACTCTTAAGTGAGAAAAAAGCTGATGATGATGATGATGATGATGATGATATACTGTCTTTCCAAGTACGTACAAACGTTGTTGTTTAATTTGGCTATTTTATATGCCATGACACAGTGATCATTTCGTTAAGTAAAAAAGCTTTGAAAATGGTCATGCAGTAATTGCTGATTGATTTATTGTTTCAGGCATACAGAAAGTCAGGTTTCCATCTAGATCAGCTTCATGGTTTGTTCCGAGAGACGCTCACATAGAATTTCCCCTGGTCATGGTGGGAATTTATTCTGTTAGGTATTTCATTTACTGTGTCCTGGTGCTGTATATATTTTAAAACTTTCAATTTTTGCTAATATTTTTTATTAGTTTTGTCTAAGACTCAGTTTTGTTAAAACATTAGCTTTGTTGCCTCCAGTAAAGGCAATGAGTACAGTTAAGAGATCAGAGACGAAATTAGCTGGACAAGAAAATACAAATGGTTATACATTCGTAGGCAACAGCTAAGAATCCAGTTCTTGCTTTTGTTAAAAAGTATTTTAGATTATATCTCATCTGTGAACTTAACTGGGTAGCATATTACAAATGAATTCCTTCATGTAATAAATTCAACATGCATACTGTGCCCTTTACATTATGTATTTAAGACTTATTAAGCACTGGGTCCTACTTCAGACTTTTGCTTAGGGACTCAGTGTTCCTTGTGCTGCCAGTGCCTATTACACCGCTCCAAACCTCCCAACGCAGACTCCGCCACATACATTTAATACCCCCATCAAATGCAGACATTGCACTTTGACTAATACGCTGTGAAGGCTGTTACCAGTGAGTCAAGAGGGAGTCAATTCTCGCCTTCACGTATGTACATCAAGGAGATTAAGCAGTTTGCCAGATTACCATCCCAAGCCTCAGTGACTCCACTCTATCAAACAATCTCTCTCTCTCTCTCTCTCTCTCTCTCTCTCTCTCTCTCTCTCTCTCTCTCTCACACACACACACACACACACACACACACACACACACACACACACACACACACACACACACACACACACACACACACACACACACACACACACACACACACACACACACACACACACACACACACACACACACACACACACACACACACACACACACACACACACACACACACACACACACACACACACACACACACACACACACACACACACACACACACACACACACACACACACACACACACACACACACACACACACACACACACACACACACACACACACACACACACACACACACACACACACACACACACACACACACACACACACACACACACACACACACACACACACACACACACACACACACACACACACACACACACACACACACACACACACACACACACACACACACACACACACACACACACACACACACACACACACACACACACACACACACACACACACACACACACACACACACACACACACACACACACACACACACACACACACACACACACACACACACACACACACACACACACACACACACACACACACACACACACACACACACACACACACACACACACACACACACACACACACACACACACACACACACACACACACACACACACACACACACACACACACACACACACACACACACACACACACACACACACAAGGGAGTGTGGGAGAGATAAAAGGACGCCGGGAAGTTAGAGCAAGGAACTGAAGTCAAAGTGAGTATGGATATATAAGAAAGAAATGGCAAAGAGGATGATAAATGGATGTGTGAGGAAGAGAGTGGGAAGGGAGTGAGAGGTGCCGAGGGAGTATGAGGCGGGAAAGAAATAAGAGGTGGCGTGTGAGTGTAAGGTGAGGAGAGAGTGAGAAGTAGGGAGGAAGTAATAGGTTTAGAAGCAGTGTGAGCTGGAGATGAGGAGAAGTGGGAAGAGAGTGAGAGGCGAGGAGGGAGTGAGAAGTGGGAAGGGAGTGAGAGATGGGGAAGGAGTAATTGGCTGGAGGTGAGAGGTGAAAAAGGAATGAAAGGTTGAGCTGGAAAGAGAAGTGGGGAGGAGAAGGAGTGAAGTGGGAAAGGAATGAAAGGTGGGGAGGTAGGAAGAGGGAGGTATGGCAGGAGGTACGGAGCAAGCCAGAGGAGAGAGGGAGTGATAGGTAGGGATGGAGTGAGAGATGGGAATTTAAAGAGAGATGGCAAGTTAGCAAGAGGAGGGAGAATGTGAAAGGTGGGGAGGCTGTGTGAAATAGGAATAGGGTGTGAGTAGGAAAGAATCAAGAGGAAGGAGAGAGAGAGAGAGAGAGAGAGAGAGAGAGAGAGAGAGAGGAAAAGGTAGTGAAGGAGAGAGAGGTAGGTAGAATGTTAATGAATGGGGAAAGGTGTCGAAAAGAGAAGTGGTTAAGTTGATGTGAGTGGTATGGAAGTTGCTGCAGAGGAAAGCATAACGAAAAAAAATGAAAAGAGAGGAATCTGTATAGAAACGTGAGAAGTGGGAGACGAGAGAGAGAAAGAGAGAGAGAGAGAGAGAGAGAGAGAGAGAGAGAGAGAGAGAGAGAGAGAGAGTGGTGGGATTTAAAAGTAAAAAAGTGAAGGGGGATATTGATAAAAAGTGAGAAGTGGGGAAGATGGGGAAAATGAGAAGAAATGTAGAGCCAGCCAATCCTCCATTATCCCTTCGGAAGACCCGGAAGGATTGGGACGTAGAAGGGTCCGAGGTTAGGCCGCTGGAGGTCGCCCTAAATCCCTGGTAGTGTGTCGGTGAGGGAAAAACATCTGTCCACCGCTTGGATTAGAACCGACCTCCATAAATCCATGACATACATCAATCATACCATCGAGGGAAGAAATATTTGAGTTTCAAAGATACGAGAGAGATTGAGAGATAAAATGAGAAGAAGTGGGGCTTTTGCAATAATGAAAAATTACTTAATGTGAAAATAGAATGAAACTAGAAGGAAAAATACAGTTGGTGCTTGGCCGAGGTAGAGGTCTGAAATTCAGAGGAAGGTAGGGATAGGGATGGAAAGGGTCAGGATGGAAAAAAAGGAGGGAGATGAGAGAAGGGGCAGGAGGGTGGAAAGTAAAAATGGGGAACAGAGTGAGGTCTCAAAAGACTCTCTCTCTCTCTCTCTCTCTCTCTCTCTCTCTCTCTCACGACACATAAGTTACATTAAGGCTCATTATGAAAGCAGAGCCGGGGGAGATTTAGCTTCAGTGTTTAAGTGGATTAAGGGATTTAATACGGGAGACATTAGGAAAGATTTAAAAATGAGCAGGTAGGATAGAACGAATATAACTGTTTTCAGATTAGACAGGTTCCGCTCTAGAAGGGAGATAGAAATGGGCTTGATTGACTTACCCATCAATTGGTTCGAATATAACGCGGATGGTGAATCGAAGAAATACCAAGCAATGTTTTGGTTCCTGATTTACTCGTAGTCCCATCGTATTAAAGAGGTTAAGGAAGGCTAAGTTTAACCCTTTGAATTCGAAAAGTCTCCCCTGAAAGAACAAATTCCATTGGTGGTGTTGAAATATAGAAGCCTGCGACGCAAAGAATAACTAAACACACACACACACACACACACACACACACACACACACACACACACACACGAGAGGAAAACAACATCTTTAAGCAGAAGCGAGATATTAACTGGCTTCGGAAATAAATGCTTCAACGTATAAGGTTGCCATTTGGAAAACAGAACTTCATACGTAACACGGTTTGGTAAAATACACACTTTTTTTTAACCCAGCCAGCCCGGGTTTCATACTGAAAAATGTTTTTCTAATAATAAAACCCAGGTGAAAACCATTTCTTATACAAACCTTTACGTTTGTACGTAGTATATATTTATATTTCTTGTTTTATTATTTCCACACATTTCAGTGTTTATAAAATGTATCCAATATATTATTATACAATATAATACTATACTCCTATTTCCTTTAATACCGTATTATATGTTGAAGCATGCAGGAATAAGATGATGAAATCTAGGGTTAAGATATTCATACTGATACTTGTTAAAAATACTAATATTGTTACTAATAATACTGTACAATATTAAAGCTTATTAAGAGGAGAATAGTTAAGAAACTGTTTCTTTTTAGGTCTAGTACAGTATAAGGTATGCAGCATTGTACCATTATTTACAGCATACTGTGTTGTACAGTGTTATGCATTTTTATTTCATCATATTTATATAATCATATTGTAAATATGCATGTTGTGACATCTTGTGCAAAAGACAATAAGATTCAGGTTATTTAGCCCAGAGATATTCATCTTGTGACATGTTTAAAGAAACAAGCTTAAATATTCTTTTCAGGACGACACAATTAGGCAGTCTTTCTTGGACAGTAGTCAGTGGAGGGTCAGAACAGTACAGTGCATCATGGCAAGTAAAGGCAGACGCATAGTTATAGGATGGAGGGTGTCTGATGACACTAATGTTGAGAAGGGAAGCAAGAAGCAGAAGTGTAGATATTGTAGTGAAAAAATAAGTCCTAAGGTAGAAAGACAGGGAGAACACCTGAAGACAAGCGCTAAATTTGTCAAGAAGACGTCTTCACAGAAAAAGTCCATGTAGGAGGAGGATGCCATAAGTATACCCACTGAAGAATATTTGTTAGGCACATCTACAAGCACACCACCGTCACCCAAAAGAAGTGCAAGTGACTCTACTGACTCATGTTCTTCCTTGGTACAGAGGATTGATAGGTTTGTACACAAGACCACAGATGCAGAGAAGAAATTACGATACAGTAATGGATTACTACTACTGAAGTACTATAAAATGTTAAATGATGTAAAAACACATTTACGTCTGCATTTGCTGGTTGATATATAACACCAAAAATTCTTGTATTTCCTACTTATTTTTTCCATTCTCTCTCTCTCTCTCTCTCTCTCTCTCTCTCTCTCTCTCTCTCTCTCTCTCTCTCTCTCTCTCTCTCTCTCTCGTTTCTTGTCAAAATTATTATTACTTCCCTTTCCAATCAATTTTTTTCTTTCTCACTTTCTCTTCCTCAAATATTATACCATCATCAGATTCTCCTTTCTACCCCACCCTTTTTCCCCTCTTACAGTGTCACCCACCCGGTTCATCCTCTCTTCTTAATCGTATTTGTCTTTCTTTCTTTCTTTCTTTCTTTCTGTATATTATATCGGTGCCCAATATATAATTTCACTTTCGTCTTTGTTGATAGTCTTCCCTTCTCTCTCCCCTACCTCTTCTTCCACGCTCTTCTCACTCCTCTTGTCTCTTTACATTCTTTCTTATAGTCTTACCCTTCTCTCTCATATTTACTAGTAATGACTGCGTTTTTTTTACTGGTAATGACTGCTTTCTTTACCTTTACCTCTTTCAACTCACCTACGCTTATCATTTCTCTTATTCCTCTCCCCCCCCCCTCCCACACCAGTTCGTTCCTTACATCCTTCTTTTCTTCCAGTATCATGAAATTATAATGTCATTTGGGTCTTCTTTCATGTCTGTATTTCATAACGTTCTTCCTTTTTTCTCTCTTCACCTTTTCTTCCTTTCTTACTTGGTTCTCTCTCTCTCTCTCTCTCTCTCTCTCTCTCTCTCTCTCTCTCTCTCTCTCTCTCTCTTGTGTCCTCTGCCCTGATTAAGCTGTCCCTTGAGCATTTGCACCCCAGGCGTTGCTTCCAGTCCAGCTCATGTTTGCAAGAGGATAGTCATTGGCTGGCCACTCGGGGGAAATTTGGGGTCGCTCTTGGAATCGTAGCCGGCTTTCCTGCCTGTCTCACTTTCTGTATGTCTGTCGGTTCTCCTTATTGCACTGTGGCCTCCCTTAGTCTCTCTTACGCGTATTTCTTATTTGAATGTGTCTCTTATTACATTTCAGCTTCAATTTCTCTTTCTGTCCCGCATTTCTTGTATTTGTCTTTTGGATTTTTCCCCCTTAGTTTTCTTATAGTACTTATATGAAATGAGCAGACCAAAGGGTGTATGCATGCAAAACTGTCATTCCAAGAACAAAACTGATCGGATGACCTTAATATCTATAAACTGAAAGGTTTCTGACAATACTCCATGTGAAGACTGGAAGTTGTCGGCATTCTGCATGGGATTAGGGAAGATTCATTCTTGTAAACAACCTCTGTCCACGATTGTATGAGAATGCCAGTTATTGAAATGCACTAAAGAGCCAGAGAGGAATATGTGTGTGTGTGTGTGTGTGTGTGTGTGTGTGTGTGTGTGTGTGTGTGTGTGTGTGTGTGTGTGTGTGTGTGTGTGTGTGTGTGTGTGTGTGTGTGTGTGTGTGTGTGCGTGCGTGCGTGTGTGTGTGTGTGTGTGTGTGTGTGTGTGTGTGTGTGTGTAAAGAAGTGAGGAAGGCAAGCAGCAAACATCATAAAACTATCAGAGGAATTTCAGTCATAACGGTAAAAGGAAATCTATTTTCATCAGTACCTTGACTATGTTGTACTGTTGCTTTATCCTCCGTCATCTGAAAGAGAGGAAAATCATTAATTATTTTTTGTTTTAGTGAGACGTGAACATGTTAACCTAAGATTTGCACCCAGATTCTTGTGCAGGCGGCTTTTAAGCAGTTATTAATCGCTTGTATTTTTCCACATTCCTAGACAATTAGTTTTATATTCTAAGCCCTGTTGATAAGGAAATGCTTTGCTTCACTTGACTGGAGAAGTTAGCGCATCAGTTTCTAACCATTGTTTCAAGTGTAATTCAACAAGCCTTATCAAGTGTCATATTATCATGTACCTTAAGAATTTTATTTACATTATGAGATTCCCTCTTAATCTGTATGGAATGGGTGGGTTGAGGGGGCTGGTGAGTGGCTGGGGTGAATGAAGTTGGGTGGGTGGGGTAAATGGACGAAGTATGTGACTGAGTGGGGTGGATGGGTGGGCTGGTTAGATGGGTGGACTTGGTGGGTGGGTGGGCAGGATGAGTGGGTGGACTTGGTGGGTGAGTGGGCAGGGTGGACTTGGTGGGTGGGTGGGCAGGGTGATTTTGGTGGCTGGGTGGGAAGGGTAGGCAAGGTGAGTGGGTGGAGGGCATACACACCCCTTGATTCCATACCTGATCAGGGTGGGTAAGGAGGTGGGTTGGTTTGTGGACTTGATGGGTAGATGTGGCTTGCTGGAACACAAGGCAGTTGACGGGTTTACATTGCTAGTACAGTACAGTTTAAATGGTCATGGAAAGAGGTGATAGTCACTACCTCAAGGCAAGCATGAAACAGGCATTTTTTGAGGGTATTTTGGCATATGTAGCCCGTGTAGATTAGTGGAATAAGCTGAATATTAGCAATTTCTTACAGTTGTACATGAAGCATTATGTTTAGTCATACTGAAAGTGGGGATTGTGTACATTACTAGAAACAGCGAAAAACTCAAGAATAGAAACTGTATCTCACGAAATGTTGAGCCGTTTCGGAAATGAAATAATATTAATAACTGGTTGGATGTTTGGTGAGCCATGAATAGAAATGATGTAGAAATTTACTAAAAACAGATTACGTAGCCGTTAATTTGTAGTTCTAGTAATTTCAGTTACATAAGTTGGTTAGGGAGGAGAGCCTTATGAAATGACAATATTCACCGCACATGCTTTAGCCCGCATGAAGAACCGTTACACCGCTCCATAATCATAAAATTTCAAGGTAAATGTTACACACACACACACACACACACACACACACACACACACACACACACGATTACTTACATATACATGAAGAGTGGATCTATATCTTAACAATATTTTTGAATACAGTTTTGGTAGAACAAGATGAAATTTGGTTTACCACTATCACGCTCCTTGTGTGACATATTATGGCCCATTAAACGAGGAAAAGTCACCTTGTGACGAGCATAATATATTGCTTTTGGCGTTAGCAGCGGGAAACATTATAGGTCTTTGAAGGATTTTAAATCCGTCATCGTAATCCAGTATCCCACAAACATAAATAGTTCATGGATGAGTGAAGGTGTCCATGATGAGTAAAATCATCTGACATTGGCCAAAATAGAACAAAAAGAATCGTCAGTCATCGTCTGCTGAATTCTTAAGCATGGCTTGCTTTGGTCACAAATGAAGCAGTAATATTATTGATACAGAACTTCCAATCTCAACTTTATTATTCATGTCACTACATGAACTACACAAAGAACTTATCAATACGAGGAATTTTTCAAGTATTGCTGAGATAAATGCAAACCTCAAGTTAGCCCCAAACTATTGCAAACAGCCTACCAACTTTAATCCTCAATAATGAACAAAAAAGTGGGAGTTGGGTGCATGCCGGCTGACCCGTCAAACTGCCTGCAGCCACCAAACTTTTCCCCCTGTCCTTTCACCACGTTATCCCAATATATATATATATATATATATATATATATATATATATATATATATATATATATATATATATATATATATATATATATATATATATACACACAGTATTCATTGTATATCAGTGTACATAATGTTTATCTATCTATCTATCTATATAGTTATATATGAATATACCTAGATAGATAACTATGAAAACTACATACACGAGTTCAGAAACGCACAACCACGCATACACTCACACATAAACAAACGCAAACACAAGTACAAACAGTGTCACAAACACAATCACCACGGTCTCTCTCTCTCTCTCTCTCTCTCTCTCTCTCTCTCTCTCTCTCTCTCTCTCTCTCTCTCTCTCTCTCTCTCTCTCTCTCTCTCTCTCTCTCTCCACTTGTATTTGAATGGATCCCCCTCCATTTTTTCCTTGGCCTCCCTACAGTAATTTCGTGGGTCACTAATTGGAACCTGCATGACGTCAGCAGTTTGCTTTTTCTCTTATGTCATAGCTAGTCTCTCTCTCTCTCTCTCTCTCTCTCTCTCTCTCTCTCTCTCTCTCTCTCTCTCTCTCTCTCTCTCTCTCACACACACACACACACACACACACACACACAATCTCGTGAATGATGACCAAGGCGTCATGTCAGGGATACAAATCGCATCTCACCAATTCAAGCATACATTCTCTCCCCAAAACTTTTTCTTTCCTCTCCTTCAGTTCCATCTTTCCTCCATTTCTCCCATGTCCATTACTTTGTAATCTCATTTTTCACTCTCACCCTATCTTATTTCGCCTTACTCTTTTCTTGCTCAATTCCTCGTCCACTTCTCCTCTTCCCTCCTTCCTTTTCCTTCCTCCTTCCCGTCCCCTCTTCCTTTCATCTTTCTCCTTCCTTTCCTTCCCCTCTTCCTCTCCCCTTCCCTTCTTAGATTTCACTTTGCGTCTGATACTGACCCATATTCCTTTCTTCCCTAAATCTCTCTCTCTCTCTCTCTCTCTCTCTCTCTCTCTCTCTCTCTCTCTCTCTCTCTCTCTCTCTCTCTCTCTCTCTCTCTCTCTCTCTCTCTCTCTCTCTCTCTCTCTCTCTCTCTCTCTCTCTCTCTCTCTCTCTCTCTCTCTCTCTCTCTCTCCCACTTCATTCGATTGCCATCCATATCCTGTTTTCTCTCTCTCTCTTTTTCGTTTTATTTTTCCCTCCTCCACTGTCACACACTCTTCCCTCTTTCGGCAATTCTTTTTTCTTTCATTATTTCTTCTCCTCCCTTCTTCTCTCTCCTCCTTCTTCTTCTCCTCCTCCTTCCTCTTCTTCTTTTTCCTCCTATTCCTCATCCTCATCCTCCTCCGTGAAAAGGTACCGAAAAGATGTGGATATGAAGTAAACAGAAGGGTGAGATTTTAAAGACAGAGGGGACAGACGTGAATATGAGGCAAACAGATTGGTGTGCATATGAAGTAAATAAAAGGCTGTGAGTACCGAAGCAAAAACTGTGAATATTAGCCAAACATCAAAATAAAAGAATGAGGCAAAACCAAGGGTGAGCATACGACCTAAACAAAAGGATGTGAATCTGAGACCAAAGGAAAGGATGTAGATGTGAGGGACAAGAGAAGATGTAAAAAATGAAGCAGAAGAGTGAAGGATGTGAATGAGACAAAATGAAGACAGTGAATATAAACTGAAAAGGGGAACACTTAGTGGAAAGAGAGATGGAGGAGAAGAAACTTAAGAGAGGAATGAACTGCTGAGGCAAGAGGAGGAGGAGGAGGAGGACACAGAAGAAGGCGGCGGCTTTGATTTATGCTTATTGACTGCATGAGGGTCACTGATGCAGACGAAAAATTTATGCCAAGTGCCAATCATCCCCCAAAACACGGCCCAGAGTTATCAGTTTACATTCAGGTCCACAACTGTGCTGCTGAATGAACAGAGACTGGAGGAAGCAGACTCATTCCACGAGTCTGACGGGCCTGACAGGGAGGCATGTCAGGATAAAAGGACAAGAAGCAAGAATGGAAAGAAAGGGGAGGGAGAAGAGCAAAGGAGAAACGGACGGAAGGTCGGAGAAGAGAGTAATGAGCAAGGGTGTAAACAAAACATGGAAAGTGTGACGAGGAAGAAGATGAGAGACATGGTAATGAGAAGAAAGGCAATGGGGTGAAGCAGAGAAAGGGAAAAGCCCAGCCTGAAATGTACGAGAAGTCGAATAAACAAAAAGAAGGAGGGGAGAAGGAGAAGAAGGAGGTTTCCGACAGAGCCAAGGGAGGTTGAAAAAGAGAGGAGAATGATCAAAGAAGAAGGAAATAGAACATGGAAAAGGAGTGGGATGAGAAGAACAGAGAATGATGGGTAGCTGATGGTAAGAGAGAAGAAAAAGGAGAGAGGTGAGTAAATCATGATAGAAAGAAATGAGAGAAATGAGAGAAGGGAGATGAGGGACTGGAATGGTAAGAGAGAAAACAATGAAAGATGGCAGTGAGCAAATTATGACAGAAAAATTATATGCGGGAGGGAAAAAGAGGACACGGCAGAGGGAAGATATCGTATGAAATAAACGTAGAGAAAAGAAGGAAAGGAGAAGGAACGCTTTTACTGTAGCAATGAAAGGCAAGGGTGAACGAGTGCTGATGAGAAAGGATCTGGAAGAAGAATAGCGGATGAAGCACGGGAGGCATGAAAAATGAGAAATGTGAAATTAGGGAAATTTGGTAAGTAGAGACGAGGAGGAGGGAGTGTACTGATAGGCAGATGGAGAGTTAACGATAATGAAAAAAAATGGGAGTAAGGATAGTGGAGAAAAGGGGAGGGAGGGCAAGCATACAGAGACGAAAGATATGAAAGGTATGAAGACGGGAAGATAGAGGGGAAAAAAATAAAAGAAGAGTAATTGGGGGACTTAAAAAAAAAAAAGTTGAAAGAAGAATTTAGAATGACGATAATGGAGAAGAGGGAACGGAACATGAGTGTAAAAAGAATAATATGAGAGATATGAAGTGAAGGAGGAATGAAAGGTTTGAGGCAAAGAGATAAAGGAATTAGTATTATGGAAAGTAGAAGAAAAAGCTGCACAACGAGAGAAGAGATGGGAGTAAGAGTAAATGAAAAAAAGAAAAAAAAAAAAGGACGAAAAGACAGAAGAGAGGAGGAGAAGAGAGAAGGGAGATAAGAAAGATATAAAGTCAGGGAGACAGGACTGAGTGGGGGGAAGGAAGGAGTGCATTCGGGAATAGACGAAAAATCGGAAGGTGCAGGGAGGAAATTGAAGTGCGGCTGAGGGTGAGAGAGAGAGAGAGAGAGAGAGAGAGAGAGAGAGAAGGGGGGGGAGAAGGGGAGGGGGTAGCGTGATGAGAGTAAAGGGAGAAAGAAGAAATAAAAATGAAATTAGGGAGAAGAATGTATTGAAAAAGGGAAGAGAAACCTGAAGGATGATGAGATGAGGAAAGAGGTAGGAATGAGCTAGAGTACAATGGTAAACGAAAATATAAGAAATTTGTAAGATGCAGAGGTAGAAGTAGCATGTGTATTAAGGGATAGACAAAGAGGCTGAAAGGCGAGCGGAGAGATGGGAATGAGTAGGGAGAAGAGAGGACAGACTGTTAGAGTAGAAAGTACAAAAATTATAGCTTTCAAGCTAGGGAAAAAAAGAGAAGGATGAATGTGTTTTATTCTTGCTAGCTCCGCGTAATTTTCTGTAAGTTAATACGATCTCTGTTAACGAAAGGGTTAATGAAAGGTGTATCAAACCCCTCAGATTCGTATAGTCTCTCCAAAGATAAAATTGTCATCAGGTAGCAAGAATAAACGAACTAGCAACATAAGACCGTCTCTGGCACCAGATTAACAACCGTGACACTACAATGTTAGCTTGAAAATATCGAATCTTATAACAACCAGCCCAGGGAGCCTGCACATGCGAGCACCCCCTTTCTTTCTCATTGGGTAGTTGCAGTACCCATCCATTGGATATCAGCTCCCTGCCTGAGGTCAACATTCATAGCTCTGGCCTTCGTAAGCGATCTAAGCCTGTTCTGAAGAGCCCTATCATAGACAGAATCAATTACCCCATTATGGAGGTCCAATCGTCTAAAGAGTGCTGCGTGACCCTTGTTTGATGTATTACCTTTGGTTGCACATTTCAAGGCTGAATCTGAAGATGCCTTACCAACCCACCCATCCACCGCGAGTTGTATATCAGGAGCAACAGGATGACTACGCCAGTTTCCACGGAGATATTGTAGCACACCAACTTAAATTTCATTCATTCATTTATCACCCAATCATACGTTGCCCCATGAGGAGCGTAGGAGCCCGGGGCTAAGCTTGTTGGTCCTGACATTTAAGATGAGAGTGACCAGCCTCACTCATCCCTGAGTGGCATTACGTGAACAATAAACCTCAACCATCCCTTGGATACAATCCTTCACTGGCTCAATCCGACTGGAGCGCCGTAATTACCCACTAAACCACCAGGCGCCAAAATATGGTTATATGGTTACCACCCAGCGTAGTAAATGGTTTCCCGGTGTACAGGAAACCATTTGGCTTGTCACTCAGTGTAGAGTCACCCACAGGCAGAAGGAAGAGGAAAAAATGAAGCAAAGAATGACAGAAGAGGGAGTGTAAAGTCACCCGTAGGCAGAAGGACGATGAAAGAATGAAGGAAAGAAAGACAGAAGCGGATGGAAGGAAAGAAAGATGGAGGAAAGGAAAAGGCAGACACCCGAGAGCAGCACTACATCGAGTGAGTGGATGGTGAGCTCCCCCACTTACCACCAACATAAAAATGTAAGTAATGTCATCAGACTGAAAACACTAATGCTCGCTCACTTTTGGTTGCAAACTTTATATAAGTGAAGGCACACACACACACACAATGTTATACCCAGCTTAAGCTTGTGAAGTTTTATAAATACAGACCACTGACTACACGTGTTTCTACCACCCACCCACCCACACCCACACACGCACACACCCACACCCACACCCACACCCACACCCACCCACCCACCCACACACACACACACACACACACACACACACACACACACACACACACATACTATCAACCAAAAAACTATCGCACAGTTTGGGGCACGATGGTTGTGAAAATGAGCGAGTTTTTCAGAGACACATCAATCTATTAACCTGTTACTTAAAAAAAATATACTACCCAATATGTGACGATTTATGCTATTTCGACTCGTAATAAGTACCAAGGACAATATTTCCACTTTTAATTACAGGGTGCTGCATATATCACAATGCTTCGTCCGCGTTTCACAATGATTCGTGCGGTAAGGTTTGCGATACTTTTTTGGTTGACTGTACACAAAGACAAAGCTGTCCTGCCGGCCTAGGACTACTGGCCAGTAGGGGGAAAATAGCGATACTTTGTATCTGTTCGAAAGAATGGAGAAGAATATGATCTTATATTTATTCCGCCTTGGGCAGATACAGTAGGGGTGGAAGGTGCGAGAAGAGAGGAGAGTGAGAAACTTGGAGAAGGGAGAGAAAGGTGGTGAGGGAAAGGAGGAAACTGCAGTCAGGGACAAAATTTTGCCTGGCATTCTGCTACGTCTAGTTAACACTTATGGCATGTCTGTCATCTTTCTCCCTGAAGCATCATATCAAAGAACTTAATCTTTGGACAGAGAAGCATACTACGGCTCTCTCATTTTACTCATTTAAACCGAATACTTACTTATCATTAGCCTGAAGCTGAGGAAGAGGAGATGAAGGATACAACACGAAAAAAAAAAAATGTGAGGTGGAAGAAGATAGGGTGAGGAGGACGAGAGGTGTAAGTCTGAATGGATGACGCAGAGAGGAAATGGTGAGAGGGATAATGGAAAGAAACTAGGGATGAAAGGGGATTAGGAGGAGGGATAAAAATCTGAGTAGACCATGCAGATAGAAAGAGGATGAGAGGATGGGAGGGTGACAGAATGGGGAAGGCAGAGGATGCCAGAGGAAAAAAAGGGTAGGAGAGAAGGAAGACAGAGGGTACGATGGGCTGAGGAAAGACTGTGAGGGACGGAGGGGATAGGGTGAGGGGAAGTGTTTAGGGGTAGAGAGGGGAAGGAGAAGAGAGGATGATCAGGAAGATACAATGCCGATGGGGGAAGAAGTGCAAATCTGAGTCGGAGGTTGGAAAGGTAATGTTTTAGTTTAAGCCTTTATCGTCGGGAAAATTGTGACATTATGTCACCTTACACGTGTGTCCTGTGGGAAGACTGACCGAAAGTAAGTTCGCAAAATGGCAATGGTTGGAATAGAACACCTGATCTTGAATATAAACTATGTTTTGTTGGCGTATAATCATTTGATTCTTAAATACACTCTTGAGATATTATAAATGGTTTTTATGACTCCGTAACGACTCTTCCTTAGCGATTTATTGTGTTAAAAATACCCCATTATCCTCTGGTATATTGCTGATACAATTGTGCAGCAGAAAGTTAATAATGCACACACATACAAAAGGATTATTTCTGTGAAGTATTCAAAATCACTAGTTTAGAAAAAATGTCTACCAATCATTTTATTCCACTTGAAATTCGATCTACTGGGGGGTATGATGAAAACTTAGAGCATGGACAAGGTCTTAGCTTCTTTTCTTTTTTTTTTTTTCCTTTTCTTGCGATAATTTCCGCAACACGTGATGATTACAGAACATGCACATGCAACCAATCGCGAACTGTTACTGTTGTTGTCTAGTAAAACTTCAAAATACCAGCTTTTCACTCGATATGAGGCCTTTCAACCAGTGTGAAGCTTCCCTACAACAAGGGTTAGATTAGAGACTGAGCAGGAACTGTGTCTAAAGAGGGTACACTGTATCATCTGGCGAGTTAGTCAAATTATTTCCTAAGAGCAAAAGTGAAGCTACAGTTTATATACCTAACTTAGATTTTTTTCCGTTCGCGGGCAGAATATCACTGCGGTTCTTCATCCTTTTATTAGAACTTCTTCGTGCCTAAAATCATATTGTAGTGTTTATCTCATGTTACAGGTGAACATTTACGATGAAGGAATTGTAGTATCAAGTTCAGTTAAAATGGACAGACTATAGTCAAAGGGCACTGATATTCAGAGACTATATCCTTGGATTTTATTTTTGGTGTCTAACGATTTTATTACGCTGAGAACCAACCTACCGAACGAGAGGTATTAGATATCTGTAGCTATGTATCTATGTCAGTCCATATTGTCCACTACAGAACCAGATTTTCGCGTTGGAGGGAGAGTAATGGCCAGAATTAATCTATAGCCATGACGGTGGAGTAGGAAACGGAAAGGAGTGAAGAGGAAGAGTAATGCATATAACGTCGAGCTGTTGTTGTAGTGACTCTGTGTGTGATTGCCACTGGTAGAACCGGAGGGGTGCAAACGTGAGCAAGCACATGAAATAGTATACAGCACAACCAGCACCCACTTTAAATGTCCTCCACGGTTTGGGTTTGTATCACAGGTCCGGGGCACGCACAATCGCACATCCTCATCTTTACTCATCCCCACAGCACGAGAGATTTTTCACAAGATGAATGAAATCGTCTTAAGGTGGTAAAAATAAAGCATAAAGAAGTCATTGACCTGAAAGAGTTAAACCAGAAAGATATGAAGGATTACTGGAAAATTATTAAACCCCTTCACTACGACTGCGTATTTTTGTTGTTTGCTCGTGCTGTCTGCAAAATACATTATCCAGCCTGGTAGTGAGCTTTCGCTCTGAAAACCTTTTTGAGTTTCCCGTTTGAAAAATCTCTTGTGCGCTTACAAATTTATATGAAAGTAGCAATTCTAAATGGTGTCCTCTAGTTAAATGGCTTTATGTGAAAAAAAAAAAAAAAAAAAAGAGGTAAGAAAGAGTAAAGAAGAACGAGCGAGAGTGTGCGAGACAAACTGTGTGTGAAGACAAGAGGATAATGTGGGTAACAGAGATGAGGTAATTGTGAAGGCTAGAGAAAAGAAAGTGATAGGAATAAAGGAAGAGTGAAGAAAAGAGGAAAAAGGCAGTGTGTAAGGAATAAAGGTGATCTAAAGAGGACAGTGTGAGAGGGGTAAGGGTAGTGAGAGAAAAAGAAAAGCAGAAAAAGAAGAATACTAAGATGACAAAGAAGACGACGACGACAGAGAGAGAGGACGACGAAGACGACGACGACAGAGAGAGAGAGAGGGGAGGGGTAAAGAAAAGAGGATAGAACAGAGCCAAGAGGACGAGCTAATGAAATGAATGCTGAGGGAACAAAGGGAAGTGACAGAGAGAGAGGAAGAGAAGAGGGAATAAGGGAAAGGAAGAAGAAAAGGGAGAAATCAAAAGGAGAGAAAGTAGGGAAAGGGAGAAAGGGAGAGGAAAAAAGTGGAAGAAGGAAGAAAGAAAACGAAAAAAAAAAACAGATAGGGAAAGGAAAATGCGAAGAGGGAGAGGAAAAGGGGGGGAAGGAATGGAAAGAAGGTAGATGAAAAGGGAAAAGGAGGGAAGGAGAAGAGGAGAAAGGAAAGAGGGGAGTCGGAAAGGAAAGAGGGAAGTGATACAACAGACTAGAGAAGGAAATGGTTGGGGAAGAAGTATGTGTAAGAGGAGAGATGAAGAAAGGCTGTGGAGCGATGAAGGGTCTAAGAAGACACGGATATCTAGATGAAGAGGGCAGGATTACAAAAGCGTTAAGAGGAAAAAATACTCAGTGGAAGGGCTATTTATCTGTCCCAAGGTAGGCTGCTGGTGGGATGGGAACGTGGGATTTACTGTGGCAATGGAAAAGAGGATTAAATAGTGAAGTTATCTCAATCTCGTCTACATTTTCAATCGTAGTCAGCTGGAAAGTGCGTGGCTTGAAACTCTACAGATGAGGTGCAAAGATTCCTAGTTCAGAGGGTCAGACTCTCAGTATTTACATTCATGTACTGGAAGGGAATGATTATGTAACACCAAACTTTGACTACTGTAAGAGGTTATTTCAGGCCGTTCAACTAGACATAATATAATTTTCAGCGACTGATAACAGATATAACATCTTAAAAATCCAACCACTGCACCACAAACTTGTAAATTCAACTGTATGCGACATAAAAACTGGCAAGAAATCTGACTGGTGGTTTGAACGAATGAGTATATTTGAGAAAAAAGTGAGATACGAAAAAGATAAGTGGGATATAAGAGAGAAGAATGAAAAGGAGACAGTAGAAATAATAAGCATGAGTTGGAGTGAGAATTTTACCTCTTCCAAGGAGGTGACCTACTTGCTGGAACAACCACCACCCCTCCCAAGACAGGAACTGAGCTCTTTAGTGACATATTGACCATAAGATGTTTTGTGCAGTTATTCGTTTGTTGTTTATAGACCACGCTTATTATTCTTGTCGGTAATGAAGCTCCCTTGCACCTGCTCCTTACCAGTTTAATTCCATAAACTGAATTTTAATACTGTTGTCTGTGATACTTACGCAATCTGTGTCAAAATTAGTAACATATAAACAGTATATAAGTGAGGTACAATATTGAGATAATATTCTGAGGTGTTGGTAAGTCTCCTAAACTGACAAGAATATGGGTCCGTGACTCCATCTTTATATAATATCCATATTCGATCCCACTGCTTTGTTTATCAGCGTTTACACTTACATACTTTACACCTGAGTACCAGTTCTCGCTTTTCTCCTTCCATATTCCTCTCAATTTCACACTGCATCTACGTGAGTTGGAACTAATATGACCTCGTGAAGGGCAGTGGGTAGGTATGAGAAGGTCGTGGAAGAGAGGAGGTGAGGGGACTTGTGAAGTGAGAGCACTGGAGGGAACAGGGGTTTGGGGAAGGGTGAGGGCGAAGGGAGAATGGAAAAGAAAAAAGGGAAGGAGTGTAGCTTGGTCAAGGAGAATGGTAAAGAAAAAGAGTAGGGAGAAGGCTGATGGGGATAGGTGAGGGGAAGGATAATGTCAGAAGCTCATTGGAAAGGGTGAGAGGTGATGGGGAAGGGTGAGGACGAAGGGGGAGGGGAAGGGTAAAGTGAAGGGAAGGGTTTAGCGTGGGGGATGGGGAGGTGACGGGAGAGGGGAAGAGAGAGGGGAAGTGAGAGACGAATGGCGAAGGAATGGGTGAGAGTGAAAGGTCAGGGAAAGGGTGAGGGGGAATGGTGAAGGGTGAATGGTGAAGGGTGAAGGGTGAGGGGAGGAGCAGGGTAGTAGGTAGGGGAAGTAGAAAGAGAAGACTGGGATATTAAGGGGGCGACTCAGTAAAACGTAAGAGTACCGGAAGGGTGAAGGAGGAACGGAGAGGGAGAAGGAACGAGGAAGGGCAGGGAGGGTGATGAGTGGGGAAGGTGAGGGGTAGATTGAAGGAGGAAACGTTTAAAAGGTGGAGTAAACAGAGAGGATATAGGGTGAGAGTGAAGAGCTGACAGCGTAAAGGGAGGGAAGGAAGGAGGAGGGAGGAGTGCTCACAGTGTGACACAATGAAAGGTCAGAGTATTGGAAGAGTGAGGGAGAAAGGTTAGGGGAGCTGAGGGGATGACTAAGTGAAAGATGATAGTATTGGAAGAATGGGGGAAGGGTAAGTGTGAGAGGGATGAGGGAGGGGAAGGCTGAAGAAGGGAGTGGTATTTTCTTTGTCATCTAAGGTCTCTGTATATGTTCCAATGCTCACACAAACTGACCCATCTGTTTATTTTTTTTCCCGAATGAAACCCTCTGATGCGAGAGGCAGGTTTCCCCTTAGCAAAATAAAATACTCCGGAGGCGACTAATTTATCTTCATCATTGTCGTCGTTGTCATCACCATTATTAACATCACCATCAACACCATCATCGGTATTATCGTCTCTTTTTCCACCCAGAACTGGGTGGTGGGACACGATGCCGGAAATATGCCATGTCAGTGATGGAATTTATATCGCCTGGTTTACTAGGCGATTATTGTTATGATGTTCACTATCAGAAAATAATTGGATGTGGTTGATGGACACGAAAGGAGTGGAAAGAGCTGGAATGGTGATGGGTGGTGGAATATGCTGGGAGAAACATTTAAGAAGATGGGTGTTAAATAGGTACACTAGTATGGTGCAAGTCAGAAGCTGGAGAGCAATTATAGGTCAGGCAGGATGGACAGAAGGGAGTGAGTGGAGTGGGATGGATGTGCTAAGGAGTTCGTAATGGAAACATATCTCTCTTAAATCTGTAATGGATCGGGTGGGGGTGAGCAAAATAGTTGGCTGGGCGGAGGGAAGCAGGCACGATGGACGTGGATAGTAGGACTGGAGGGGGGTAATATGCCATGTAAAACTGGGGGTTGTGGGTCTGACAGTACCGCTGGGGGGATGAAAAAACCCTAAAGCCGAAGTTAAATCTGGAGCACTGCTCGCTGAATGAGGGGTATTTCCAAAAATTGTTTTTTTCAAACAATCATATCTTAATAACTACACCACCTAGAACATTCAGTGAAAGGCCAAAATACTCATCAGTCCTTCATTTCTCTACTGCAAGTGTCACCAAATGTTTTGGTGTATGAGTTGTGAAATGAGAAAGTGATAATGAAAGAGTCACTTTGAGGGGTCATGGCGAGGTTGTGTCCAAATGAGAATGCGAGTCTGTGGCTAAGACAGTCTGTCTGGAGCAGGCAGAGGTGGCACAGGCAGGACGGGGCTGCCCTCTCCTCACTCAACCCATACTCTTCTAGATCTTTCCACTCGTCACCTGCCCTACCCACAGCTGCATGAATGATTCATCACCCTGTATGTTCGGCCAGCTTTTTGTCCTATTTTTCAGACTGTTACGGAGTGGTGCTGTGTCTATGGCGCGTGGCAGGGGAGAATACTAAGGTTTATACATTAAAATATAAAACAGCCGTACATTACTTGTCCCGATTGATTGCTTTCACTTTCACTCCAACACTTGTTTTGTATAGTGAAGGATACAAAACCACTATACTAGTAGTTGCCCCAAAAGATCACTTTCACTTTCACTCCAACACTTGCTTCCAATTCCATAGTTTTCCTTATCTTCAAAAAACTTACGTAAGAGGCATATACTTCTCTTAATTCATACGTCACTACAGGAATGGCACTCATTTCAATGTTTTTATTTTGGTCACTTTTTATCTGCCTTGAATTCGTCAAGCTAATCAGAAAGCTCTCCATATCTCTAGATCGTCCTTATTGCTTAACATTCTCTCCACTCTACTCCGACTCATAATCCTCCTTGTGATTATCGCCATTTAATGACATTGATGCTTTCTATACCTAGCACTCCTCACACACTCATACAGTGACTCAGTTATCTGTGTCACACACTCATCGGAATTTGCATCCATATCGAGGGCCTCATTCTCAATCAGCTTCTGGTGTAACAACTCTATATTCATGTCTTTTACACTGGTGGGTTTACTCATAACTGTCTCAATCTTGGATACATGTTCGTGAAACACAACATGATCAGCTAACCCTCCTGCATGAGTTTCCAACTCTTCCAGGTTTGTTTCACAGCCTGACATTGTTACTGATAAGGGAGTGTTATCACTAGGTAAATGATCTTGCTTGATAACATGCACATCATTCACTCTACTCAACATAATGGGCTCAAGATGCTAATGGCTAATTCAAACATCCACTTTTTACCCCAGCGATATGTATTGTCTGCTTTGAAGTGACAATCATGTATCTATAAGTTATTCAGGACTGTCATTCCAGTTTCTATACACGTAGCAGAGA